>NC_069388.1:96220477-96432977 GCF_027475565.1 Acinonyx jubatus
TAATAGTTAAGTGAGACAGACTAAGTGACATTTTACAATTTTTTGAGGAATTGCCATGGAAATGTGGAATTAGCTGTTCCCTGTGATATATTACAGTGATGTCTTGGAATCCTAGTAGATTACACTCTGATCAGTTCTGGTCAGACTAACCCATATTAACAGTATCTGATATCACTTTTCTGTTTTGGGCATCTCTACAAATGTGGAAAAACTGATTTCCATGATAAAAGAAAAGAAAAACAAGCTTTTTGATAAGATATTCCTTCAGTAGTTATGAATATTTGATGCCACATGTATTAACATTGATTTACATAATGCCTCTATGGACTGTTAATTTATGCTGGGGTATAATATTGTAAACTTTAAGTATCGTTTTCTTTAGGGAAAATATTTAAAAGTTTCAAAATATCTCATGTATAGTGCATAGAAATCGAATAAACTAAATTTTATTTTCATGACTTCAGGTTTAAAATCAGGAGAGGCAAGGAAAGCTTCAAAGAAATTCTGAATTCTAAAAAAGAATCAAAATTCCATTTTCTTTTCTAATTCCCAGCCATTCATGCATCATTTCAATCCTGCGTAACACAACTTTCCTGAAGGCTTTTGGGCAGCAGGTACACTGAAAACCATTGTATTTGGGATCAAATCTCCTGAGGGTATGCTTATCAATAGAAAAAGATTTTGTTTCTTTCACAAAACAAGTCTTTCTTATCTATATGAACACAGTATTTTTTACAATGGAACTTAGCTGCTTTCTAGAAAGTGTTTTTGAATATTGAACTAAACTCACTTGTGGCATCAGCTTTTCCTTGACACTACCGAATGCTCTCTTAAATGCCAAACAATTGTAGATACATAAGAATCCAAAAACAGTATGTTTGTTCTGATACATTGAAAACAAAACAATATAACAAGAATCTTAACCAAGTAATTGTAAACTGAAATTACATGGTTTTTGTTATTGCGATGTGTAGAGCAGTTTTATTGTAATCACTTGAATTTTACATTGGATCCATCAGATTGGGTAGGTTAGTTAGTATCCATGATGTTCAAATATACTCAAGTTGGTATGAGATAAAGGAGGGTAGGAGGAGGCCATAATTCCTCTCAGTGTCTTTCAACCTAATTAGAAACATAAGAAAAATTTTTGTGAATGACATTGTCTTTGTCATGCAATCCTATGGGGGTAGTTACAATTCCTGTTTCACAGGAAACAGCTCTGAGTCTCAGAGACATTCGGTAAAGAGACAAATGGAGGAAAATAGATTTCAAAGCGGGGAGATAGGATCAGAGTATGCCAGACTCTTTACTTGGGATGTAACACAGCCACTAAAGCCACTCTGGATGAAATTACATGCTGAGCACCACCACCTATAATGAGAAAGATGGGGAGGAGACACCCCACATTCAAAGAGGATGCTGTCTTGCTAATTTTGCTGTCTGTGTGGTTTTCGTTAATCCTTCTGACCAGAGTAAGCATCATAAGCAGCACCCTGGATATGGAGCATCCATATCTCAGAAGGGCTGTGACTGTCTCAGTGGAGAGATTCAAGACGCCGGGCCTGAGGCTAATCCAGAGCTCTTGTCACTGAACTGAACGGTATCAGGCCCAAAGGGAGAATATGAAACCCTGAAGTTAGAAGACAAAACCATAGGTATGAGTTAGAGGAGGCAAGATACAAAAGCTGAGGCAGAACAGAAACAAAAGAGAGTTCAAAAGAAAACAAAACAATGGATTAGCATGTAGAGTGGTACCAAATGGATTCAACTTAGGACTGACTGACTTTGCTGCAAGATTCTGGGCACTTTTACTTGCAGCCCATTATACTTCCACTTGGCAAGCAATGGTGTAGAAAGTGCTCAGGTTATACTGGTGTGCCACTGGCTGAGGTATTGATAGAGTCCATTTCTTTTATAGATTGACATTTAAGAAAATAACATATTCTCAATTTATTCAACAGTATGAGAGAGAAAGATGGATTACACACACACACACACACACAAGATACTTCTAAATAGTTCCTAAATGGAGTACCTGAGTTAAAGTATGTAATTATAAAAATATTTGTCATAAAACTTCTGGTACTTTCACTGACTTAGATCTATTTCTTCTTCTCCTCCCAAGTGGCATTTATTGGTCATCTCATCTTCTTTACTTCAAATTGATAGTTCATACTCACATAGGTGCAGGAGATTCTGTGCAAAATCTTGACTGATTCAAAATCCTAGACCACTTCAGCCTGTCACCTTCTCTAGTTCTCCTCATGGTCGGGATGGTTATACTCTGTTTTCTATTAGCAGTAATGGACAGTAAGTAATCTAATTTCACAGGGCATTTCTGAAGGTCAGGAATAGAAGCATAGATTGTGTCATCTGCTTTCCTGACTGTCATATAGGCACAAAGTGTTGGCCACGTTATCTGGTCTCCTCTGGAAGTTCAAGGGGAAAAAAAAATCTTCTTCCTGTTTCATTCACATAGTTTTTGACAGGATGCAGGTCCTTGCAGTTTTGGACAGATGGCCTTACAGGCTGTTAGCCAGTAGCTTCCTCAGGTCTTTCCAGTGTGGGCTTCTACCTGACAGTTTACTTCATCAAAGTATACGGTACAACAAGCCAGTAGAGAGAAACAGAATTGGAAGCAGGCACAGAGCCTAACATAGGGCTTGAACTCACAAACCATGAGATCATGACCTGAGCCAAAGTCGGATGCTTAGCTGACTGAACCACCCAGGCACCCCTGGTTTTTATCATTATTAACCTACTTAGACTACCTGAGCTTATCTTTATATTTAATATTCCTAGTGCTTCCTGGTTTAGCAGATCTGTATGCTTTAGTCTCTATCATACCCCACAACCTCCTACATTAAAATACATCAACATGACACAGCAAAGCTGTGCTTCCTTTGAAAATCCACACAGCTTCTCATAATGGATCACAAGCAAATGATGCAGATTTAATGTGCTAAAATCTATTTGTGGTATCTTGAAAAAAATAGAATGGTGTTTTGCTGTAAGTTACCTCACATCTTCACGAGCAGATTTTTGGAAAGCTGTTTTTGTGTACATTTATATTTGTTTGTGCTTGGTATAGGTGATGGTGGTGTCATTAACAACTTGAATGTGAAGAGGTTTTCATTTCTTCTAAGCTGTGGGGAACAGCTTCAGTTTCTGCAACTCTGTCCTAGGAGAAACAATTTGGGTGCACAGCGACTAAAAACATTCTATCTTGCTGATATGCATTGGTCACTTAATAGAATCTTAGGAAGTTCTTTTTACTATCCAAACTTCCAGATATTGACTGGAACTTATAACTGCATAACAACATGGATAGAGAAATGAAGTTTAAAAGTTCTGTCACTGTTTTTATTACAAAATAGCAATTGCAGACTTTTACATCTTAGCCATAAAATTTATAGTTAGATCAATCATTGCCCCAGGGCCCATTTCAGAGGTAAATTTAATTTTCTGGGATGTATTTTAAGCAAAAATTTTAAGTTATAGTAACACTCTAGATATACATTTGCCAGTTTGCAATGTTTATATTAATAACAGAGGCATTGGAACAGTCCATGTTAGAAAATTAAAGACTATATCTCTGCCACCTATTGATAAAATTCTTTTGAAGGTAATGGCACTTTTGATCACACTACAAATTGCAAATGAAAAGTGCTCAAATTATTGATGAATTGTTCTATTCTGATAACTTCTTACCGCTTTGCAGAAATTATCCAAAGAAATAAAATTAATACAGTTTTTAGAAGGGAAACAAAGGAAGAAAAATATGCAAACTATTTATCATTTTTGCTTAAAATAAACTTAATTTTATAAATTCCAAATATTAAAACTGACTTCAGAGATAATCCTGCTCAATTCTGTAATTTTTAGATGAGGAATCTGAAGCTTCTGTAAATATAGTCGTGTCCTATGACAGAAGGACTCATTGCTAAGGGATTATTTCCAATTCATCATTCCTGGTTTTCTGGCCCTGCCATCTTCTTGTGTCTGAATAGTACTTTCTGCACTGTATTCATTTGCATTTTCCTGATTACTAATCATGTTGAGAATATTTCCTAGTACTCATTCACAATTTATATGTATCCTGTGTTAAAACATAAAGCTCACTTTTTGTTGTGTGGTTTTCATTAATAAATTTGAAATGTAATTTTAAAATGTTATACATGCAAGTCCTTTGTCAGGTATCGGTCTTTCTAGTCAGATATACATCTATATATAATACACATAAGATACATATATTTATATGTAAGTTATTTCTCCCATTTTGTGGCTTTGACATTTTTTATTTTGTTAATACTATCATTTGAAAGGCACACTTTTTGATTTTTTTAAATGAAATCCAACTTAGATTTAAAAAAAAAGTATTAAGTCCATTGTCTGTTTAGATTTTCTTAGTTTTTACTTAATGTCCTTTTTCTATTCCAGTATCCCACCCAAGATACCATGCTACATTTAGTTGTCATGCATCCTTAGGTTACTCTTAACTGTGGCAGTTTTACTGACTTTCTTTGTTTTTCATGACCGTGACAGCTGTGAGGAGCACAGGTCAAGTATTTTGAAGGATGGTCTACTATTAGTATTTGTCTAGTGTTTTTCTCATGATAATACTGAGGTAATAGATTATTGGGAGGAAGACCACAGAGGTCATTTTCGTCAGATCATATCAAGTGTACATACAGTCAACATGATTTTAACCTGTCTTTGTTAGTGTTTGTCACATTAATGTCACTGCAGAATTTCCTTTCTCTCCCTTTCCACCTTTTCCATGCTGTATACTTTGGAGTGAAGTCATAATATGCAGTTAACATGTAAGGAGTGTTATTTGAAATCCTTCAGCATGGGAGACTTGTCTCTTCCCTATTGATTTGTTCAATGATTTAATTAAGTTATAGTGGACACACAGATATTTATTTTACGCTTAGAGTTGTAATCCAAGAATATTCTATTTTGTTGTTTAAATTGTTTCAGATTTGGTTAGTTGGAACTATTTCAGTTGATTCCTGTGATACTTCGACATGCCTCCATCAATATGTGAGAGGGGTGTTGAATACTTCCTTACTTTCTGATTCTTCAAGATACTTCAGGTTCATCTTATATGTTCCCTACTATAGTTCTAGAATCAGCCATTTCCCCAAGGAGTTCAGGTTCTTTTTATTCAAGAACGGTGTTAAAAACCAAGATATTGGTGATACAGGAGTTTGTTGCTTCAAGAGTGTTGGTTCTTTAGCATCTTTCAGTTGACAGAGCAAAAAAATGTGTGTTTTTATCAACTTGTGTATATAAACCTATCTAGAAATATTTCACTATATCACTATCTGTACCTGTTGGTTTTTTTTAATTTTTTTTATTTTTTTTCTTAATGTTTTTATTTCTTTTTGAGACAGAGAGAGACAGAGCATGAGCAGGGAAGGGGCAGAGAGAGAGGGAGACACAGAATCGGAAGCAGGCTCCAGGCTCTGAGCCATCAGCACAGAGCCCGATGCGGGGCTCGAACTCACAGACTGTGAGATCATAACCTGAGCCAAAGTTCGATGCTCAACTGACTGAGCCACCCAGGTGCCCCTATCTGTACCTGTTGTAAGCTAAACATGAGTTCACACAAATGTCTCCATATCTAATTCACTACCACAGGGACCATTCTTACATCCTCGTCTTATTTATTTTATTTGTCTGTAAATTCCACTCTACCAGTAGGACATTTGGCTCTTGCCATCTGCCATCCATTTATTATTTCATTCCAGTATATGTATATAGTAGTATCAGAATTGTTAAACCATACCCTGAAGAGAAACCGTTTTGTCAACTAGAGTAAAATATCTATGTTTAATTCCTTTTCCCTTTGGTTTTTACAGACTTCACTCCTTTCTCTAGATACTTAGATCACCATTTCTTCCCTCCTTCCCCTTCAGTGAAGTGGTTTCGTGCACTTATCATGCATTTAGATTTTCCCATTACATACTGAATTCCTTCCTGGGTCCCCTCTAGCTCCTAAATACATACATACATACATACATACATACATACATACATACATATATACATACATACATGCATGTATGTCCCAGAGCTTCTGCAGTGGGAGGGGTTAACAGGCCTTCCAGTGTTAATCAGAGCAGGCTATTGCTTCAAAGCATATGCCTCCTCCACATTCTTTGTTTTCTCCTTGTATCTGCAATCTTCTCTGAGATTCTCCTCTGCCTTTCAGAAGAAAGCAGTCTGTCCAGTATCCATAAGGATGAGATATAAATAAATGTATCACAAGGACATAGTTCTGTTTCCACTAAAGGGTACAGGTCATTATCCTGGCACTTCTTGCTTTTTCCTGTGAGCTGTCACCATTTACTTTACTGTCTACTTTCATTATTCATGGAGTAGAGCATTAACATGAACCAAGCAGTGAAAGTGCAGTCACCTTGACATGGGATCATGCATTCTTGCGCAGGGGGAGAAATCATTCATCCTTTTCCTGTCTTCAGAGTTTTACATTTCCCAGAATGTCAAATAATAGAAATCATATAGTATGCAACTTTTTTAGACTGGCTTTTCCCAAATATAAGTAAATATTTAAGGTTCTTTCATGTCTTTTTATGGCTTGGCAGCTCTTTTTTTTTATCATTGAATAATATCCACTATATGGATGTGTCATTGAGTTTGTTCAACTATCAAAGGGCATCTTGGTTACTCCCAGATATTGATGATCATAAATAGAGCTATTCTAATAATATTTGTATGTAAGTTTTTGCATACATGGTTCGTCATGTTTACCTTCAAAAGAAGATGTCCAACTGTGTCCTAAAGTGGCTGTACTATTTTTTATTCCCACCATCAATAAATACAAGTTCCTGTTATTTTGCATTCTCACCAATATGTGACATTGCTAATTTGGGAGGGCACGTGGGTGGGTAGTCATTCTGATAGGTGTGTAGTGGTTTCTCATTATTATTTTATTAATATGTGCTTCCTGATGACAGATGATAATAAGCATTATTTCATATGCTTATTTGCATCTATATATCTTCAGTCAGGTGCTTTTCCCAATCTTTTGCCTATTTTTAATAATTTAGTTTCTTCTTGTTGATTTTTAAGAGTTTTTTGTGTGCTTTGAATGGAAGTTCTTTATCAGATACATATTTTGAAAAATGTTCTCCCAGTTTATCATTTTGTATTTTTTATTCTTTCAACAGTGTTTCCTAGAACAGTTTTTTAATTTTTAGACAGTCTGACTTCATTTATTTCTTCTTTCATGGATCGTGCTTTAGTGTTGTATCTAAAATCTTACTGTGAAACCCAGAATTACATAAATTTCTCCCATTTTATTCTAGAAGTTGAATAGTGTTATTTCATATATTTAGTAAAATGAACTGTTTGAGTGTATTTTTGTGAAAGTTGTAGGATTTGTGTCATTTTTTCTGCATATGGATTTCCAATTGCTCCAGCACTTTTTGAAATGACTGTCAGTTCTCAGAGTTTATGACTCTGCAAAAATAAGGTAACTTTATTTTGGTGAGTCTGTTTCTAGACTCTCTGTTCTATTCCTTTGATCTCTTTGTTTCTTTTGTCAATACCATGCTGTCTTGAATACAATGCCTTTTTAGTAAAACTTGGAAGTCAGTTAATGTCAGTCCTCCAGGTTTTTTTCTTCTTTAGTACTGTGTTGGTTTTTCTGGGTTTTGCCTCTCCATATACATTTAGATCCACTTTGTATAAATCTAGAAAACAGATATGGGATTTAATTAGAATTACCTTGAATCTATAGATTAAATTGGGAAAACTGAAATCTTAACACTGTGTTCATAGTCCATGAACATAGACTATCTTTTCATTTCTTTGACTCTTCTTTGGTTGCTTTTTATCATTTTTATAATTTCCTCATGTAAATGCTCTATAAACTTTATTAGTTGTATACCTGTTTTACTTTTTGGATGTTACTAAAGCAGTACTGTGCTTTAAATTTCAAATGTTCGTATAGTAAAGGGATTGACTTTTGTATAATAAACCTTGTATATTGTGACCTTGCTATAATCATTTATTACAGTTCTCTAAGATCTTTATTTAGACTTTTCATGCTGTTCATGGTCATCGTCTGGGAACAAAGCCATTAAGATGGTTTAGTTGTTTCTTATTCCAAATATCTCTATGTATTATATTTCCTTTTCTTATTTTACTACAAGGATTTCCAACACATTTTGAATGGGGTGGTGAGAAGGGATATTCTTACCTTGTCCCCAGTCTTAGTTGTGAATTTTTGTTTCTCATCATTAGGTGTGGTGTTAGCTTGTTACAGAACCAGGCTGGATCACTGGTGGAAAAAGCAAGCGGCACTCAGAGATCTTGGTGGGTCAGTGTTTTATTTCACACCGGTGGGCTCAGAGGAGATCACTCTCCACAGGACTGAGTCCCAAGCACAAGCATGGGGGACAATTTATCATCTGTTACTTCCACATTTCACGCCAGTAGTAATTTGGCACACGCATAAGTGGAGCAGGAAGAAGAACTCAGAGGGGAAGTCTTCGGTCGGGGACTGGAATTTCCCTATCAGTCCTGTCGGCCATCTTATAACAGATTTTTCCTTATCATTACCCCCTTGGTTTCCCCTTTAAACAGATCTAGGCTGTTTTAGAGGGCATCTTTATTTATTATGGGCTGGTTCTTTCCCTTAGTTCCCTGACTTTGGTTGTGACTATTTCCGACTGGTTTACAAAGTAACAGCATTCTTCTCTGAGGAAGATGAAGGTTCCCCCTTTCTCAGCAGTGAGGAGGTCAAGTGCCTGTCTGTTCTGGAGGGTAACTCTGCCAGAGAACTTATTTGGCTCTGCAGGGACACTAGAGAGTCGGCCACTCATTAGTCTCACAGAAGAGCCTATGCCTTCTGTGGCACTGGGATAGCCAGTCCCTATCCCTGTGGCTCTTCCTGCCCTTAGGAGGATGGATAGCAACACCACTCCTTTAGCCTGGGCCTTAGGGCTGAAGGTTTACAAATGGGGCCCAGACTAGAGGTAACCAATACCAACAAGACACCCTACTCATAAGAGGAAGGTGAGTGTGAAAAGGAACCTCTCGCTGTTTCCCCAGCTTTCTGGGGCAGCCTCTGCCAATCCGATGGCAAGGAGTAAGGACAATCTATTTATTTTATTGGACCAGCGATTCCTCAAGCTTCTGCTGTGCATAGACCAGCCAACTTCTGAGGTGTGGCTGGAGCAAGGCTGAAGATCCTAAGAATCTAGGACTCTCCAGAAGGTCGCTTTGAACGGGTTCATCAGACTTGGGTCAGTCTTCCAAGTCTGGGGCTCCTCAGGATTGGCCCTCTTGACTCTGGAGTGGTGGACCCATGGAGTGATACCTGTGATCCTGAGGGCAGTGGGATGGTTGGAATAATGGTATGAAACCCAGGCTATTGTGGTTTGAGAGGGTCTTCTTCCAATCTTTGACCCAGACGGAGTCCCCTGGTAACAAGGGGTGTACAGGGGATCCTAAAGAGATTGGGGCCCTCTCTATGGTATATTGTTGTAACTCATTTAGGGTGGCCCCTAAAGCTTGAAGTGTTCTCTTATTTTCTTATCCCCTATTGGTGTAGGTTCTCTGGGAGCCTCCCTAGACATGGAGGAAGCCTCCCATATATTAGTTCAAAAGGGGAGAAACCTTAAGTTCCTGGTGCACAATGGACACACAGAAGGGCAGGAGCAACAGGTCCAGCTGTGGGAGGACTGTTTCCTGACAGAACTTGGCTAAGTTTCCCTTGAGGGTGTGGTTCATCTGCTCTGCTTTCCTTGAGCTTTGAGACCTGTAAGCAGTCCACCAGGAATGCAGGTCTGTTATCAATGTGTATTGTGTCTGGTACGCCAAACTGGCTCTTGGTCTGGGTGGCCCCTTCAACCTCAGTCCATTTATTTTCTTCTCTTCCAGGGGCATCAGGGCCATAGCAAGGGAGGGAGCTATGTATACCTCCTTATTACCTGCTATCTTGCCTGCTTTGTCTGTTAGATGATTCCCTCGTGCTGTAGGGTTGTCTCCTTCTGGTTTCGTTTGCAGTATAGAACTGCACCTTCTTTTGGAAGCCAGATAGCCTCAAGGGGCTTTAGTGTTCTCTCCTTGTTTTTGATGGTCTTCCCCACCGTGGTGAGGAGGCCCCTCTCTTTGTAGATTGAGATCATTTGCCCTTGCTAATGGTGAGGGCCCGGACTAGGGCATGTAATTTAGCCCGTTGTGCTGACCATCTCACAAGTAGGGCATTGACCTCTAGGACTTTATCTGTGGTTGTCACTGCATACCCTGCCTTTTGAATACCCTCTGTGATGAAACTGCTACCATCAATGAGCAAGGTGAGGTCTGGGTTCTGTAGGGCCTGATCACGCATATTTGGGCGGCTTGCAAATACTTGATCGGTCACCTCAGAATAGACATGATCTGGTTTCACTTCCTCAGAAGGTAGGAAAGTTGCAGGGTTTAGTGTGTGGACTATCTCAAGAGTGACCCATGGATTCTTGCAGAGGAACCCCTGGTATTGTGCTAGCTGAGAGTTGGAGAGGAAGTGGTGTCTTTGAGTGTTTATGACAGCAGGAGGGACCTTGACATTTAGTTCTTGTCCCAGGGTGAGTTTATCTGCCTCCTTAATGAGCATAACTGTGGCTGCTAGTGCCCTAAGGCATGGTGGCCATCCTGCCACCACTGGGTCCAACCTCTTTGACAGGTATGCTACTGGCCATTGCCAAGGGCCAGTGGTCTGTGTGAGAACCCGGAGGGTGACATTTTCCTTCTCATGCACAAAGAGATTAAAAGGCTTTTCTATATTTGGCAGGCCAAGGGCTGGTGCCTGCCCCAAGGTGGCCTTTATCTCCAGGAAGGCGGCTTCAGCCTCCTCTGTCCAGATAGGGTTCTCCATCCAGCCCAGCAAGAGATTCTTGCTATTGCTGAGAATCTGAGAATCCAGATTCAGCAGAATCCCGCAGCCCCCAGGTTTCTTGTACGCCCATCTTAGTTTGGGGCTGGGGTATGGAGGTGATGACCTTCTTTCTCTCTGGCCCTAGTGCTCTCTTTCCATGAGACCCAATACCCTGAGTCTGACAGGAATTGGAGGAGGGCCCTTTTGCCCTCTGTACAATTTTCTCAGTTATTGCTGCAAGGAGGAGGTCATCTACATACTGGAGAAGGGTGCAGCGTGTGGCCTCCCTTGGAAAGCTGGCGAGGTCTCCGGCCAGTGCCTTCCCAAAGAGGGCAGGAGAGTTTTTTAAACCCTGTGGGAGGCACGTCCAAATCAGTTGCACCTGACACCCTGTGTCTAGTTCTGTCCATTCGAAGGCAAACAAGGGTTGGTTCTAGGGGGCCAAGTGGAGGCAGAAGAAGGCATCCTTTAAGTCTAGGCATTAAACCAGCTGGCAGAGCCTGGGATCTTGCTGAGGAGGGTGTATGGGTTCGGGATGCAAGGAGACAGTCACTTCTTGAATTGGTCGGTACCCTCCTCCTGGCTTCTTCACTGGCAAGAGCGGTGTGTTCCAGGGTGATTTGAATTCAACCCAAATACATGCTTCTTTGAGTCTGGACAGATGTTCTTGGATGCCTGCTCTTGCCCCTTGTGGGAGGGGGTATTGCCTCTGTCTCTGTGGTTGAGCCCCTGGGATTAACTCTACCATGACGGGGGCCCAGTTGTGGGCAAGTTTGGGGGGGTTGTCCTCGGCCCATACAGTGGGGAAGGCAGTCCTAAATTCAGTCGGGCCACTCAGTTGGGCCTTGGCACAGAATAACCTCCATTTTTTTATTCAAGTAGAGGCTGGTGCATCCCATGGGCTTAAAGGTTATTTTGGCCCGCTGCTTTGTGAGTATATCCCAGCCAAGGAGAGGGATAGGGCACTCAGGTAGGTAGAGGAACTCATGCTGTACCGTGTGGCCCCTGAGTTCACATAAAAGTCATAGTTTGGGGGGCGCCTGAGTGACTTAGTCGGTTAAACGTCTGACTTCGGCTCAGGTCATGATCTCTCAATTCATGAGTTCGAGCCTTGCATCTGGCTCTGTGCTGACAGCTCAGAGCCGGGAGCCTGCTTAGGATTCTGTGTCTCCCTCTCTCTCTGCCCCTTCCTCCCTCCCTCCCTCTCTCTCTCAAAAATAAATAAACATTAATAAATTTTAAAAAAAGTCATAGTTTGCCCCCCTACTTTTATTTTGACCATGGACTCATGGGGGCCAAGAAGAAGTGAGCCTGGTCACCCTCAATCTGAATCTATTCCTGCATAGCCCTATGAAGTTCTTTTTGCAGGGTTCTTGTGTATATCAGCTGGGTTTCTGGGACATTCCCTGGTTGGGACATTTATTCTTTTAATATCCTTTCTCCTTGCAGTAGGTTCATTGGCCCCTTGCTAACAAGGTTCTGGGCCTCCCCCCCTTATGGCAGCTGGACCTTCCCCATCCTTTTGTCGTGGCTCTCTAGTGCTTCGGAATCAAATGGGGTGTAAGCCTGGCATAGCCTCTCATAATAATCCCTGGGGGATTCCCCTTGCTGCTGGGCATATTCATGGACTTCTTAGCCCCTTCTTGGATCACTTGGTACTCGTGGATGTGGACTGGCATCTGGAGAGTGCCTGCACCTGGCTGGGTACACAATCCGACTACTGGTCTTGGGGAGAGAGGATGTGCTGAGTCTGTAGGTGGTGGGACGACCGAAGGTGGCAGAGTATTGAGAACCGGGGTATTAGGTGCTGATGGTCTCGGGAGACTGAGATGGTGGGGACAAGATTGGTTCTTCCTCTGGATCACTGGTGAGAATTTGCAGAAGTTGGGACTTCTGTACCGCAGCCTGTTCCTGTTTGTTGCCTGTAAATCGCACCCAAGGGGGAAGGGTTTGGGCTATCTCTAACCAGGAGTCAATATACGGGAACTGATCAGGGTGGCCTGGGTCCCTGGTGACAACATGCCAGACACAGCAGACCATTGGGACATCTAAGGTTCCCTTTTAGGGCCATCCTACACCAAAAGTGGGCCATTCTTACTCACATTGTCCTTAACTTGCTGGAGGTTGTCTTAATTCCTCAGTCTCCTGAAAACCCCTTCTTTGTTCTGTCCCAACCCCGTAATGTTCCCGTGAGACTGAGTCGCAAAGATGGAGGGGTAGGGGTGCCCACTCTAATGAGGAGAGCAGTCAGATACCCATCTGGCCATGTTCCAAAGGAACTTAGGTGACACTTAGCTGTAGTGGTCTCAGCTTTGTGACTTACTATCAGAAACTATTCCGATGCTGCCATAGACTGTATGCCATTCACCACAAAATTGCAGACAGTCCCACTCAGACTCTGTGGGCTTTTGGGAACCTTAAGGGTGCCCACCCGTGGAGCCACAGAATCGAACTCGGCAGGCAAGCCAGACCTGAGTGGCACATTCACACTCACATACACATCAAAGGTTATTACATTCCCTCTCAAAGAATTCCTACCTGTGAGACCTCTGAGGTCTCCGGGGAGTGATCAGGTTCCCCTTCCAGCCGGGGAAGAGGCTGGACTGAATTGGGGCCCCATACCTGTGAGACCTCTGAGGTCTCTGGAGAGTGATCAGGTCCCCCTTCCCCCCCTGTGGGTGGGCCTGACTGAATGAGGGCCCCAGGCCTTACCGGTATCTGACATCTGGTCCAGGTCCTCACCTGCCAAGTGTCCTTGAGTATGGTGGGAACGGTGCAGTGGGGCTGGCCTGAGGCGACCAAGCAGGAAACCACAGAAAATCAGGCAGGGAGTGTCTTCTCTGCTGTGTTTCCTCATTCCATCACTGCCTCGCCATTTCCCCAAACATGTGACAACACTGGGCCAGCGCTGTTGGGTTTCCTGGTCAGGGAACCACATACATTATGGAAACAGGCTGGATCGCTTGGCGGAAAAACCAAGAGGCACTCAGAGATCTTGGTGGATCGGAGTTATATTTCACACTGGTGGGCTCAGAGGAGATCCCTTCCAGAGGTCTGAGTCCTGAGCATAAGCATGGGGGACAATTTATCTTCTGTTACTTCTGCATTCCATATTAGTAGTAATTTGATAGCACAGCAAGTGGGGCAGCAAGAAGCACTCGGAAGGGGAGTCTTCAGTAGGGGACTGGAATTTCCCTATCAGTCCTGTCGGCCATCTTTTTTTTAATTAAAAATTTTTTTTTAACATTTATTTAGTTTTGAGAGACACAGACAGAGCACAAGCAATGGAGGGGCAGAAAGAGAGGGTGACACAGAATCCAAAGCAAGCTCCAGGCTCTGAGCACAGAGCCTGATGCAGGGCTTGCAACCACGAACTGTGAGATCATGACTTGAGGTGAAGTCTGACACTTAACCGACTGAGCCACCCCTGTCGACCATCTTCTAACAGATTTTTCCCTATCTAGCTTACAGGGTTTTTTTAAAAGCTGTTCTTTATCAAGTTTATGAAGTTCCCCTGTATTTCCAGAGAATTTTTTTTTTTTAATCATGAATAAGCATTGGATATTTGTCAAATGTTTTTCACTTCTGACATACCCATGTAACTTTTCTTCCTTAGTTCTTTATATGGGGGGGGGTGGCATTAATTGGTTTTTGAATGTTGAATGAATCTTACATACCTGGAATAAATTCTACTCGGTCATGGTGTATGTTGAATTTGATTTGCTATAATTTTGATGAGAATTTTTATTCTGAATTCAATAAAAAAATTTTTATAGTTATGTTCATAAAATATTTAAAATGTTTTGTACAACTTTATATCACTTTGTCTCTTCATGATTATTTGATATTTTGAATATTTGTGGTATGTTACTTCTTTGCTAATTCTGTTTATTACTATTAATTCTGTTTCATTCTCATTTTGCTTATTTTATACATCAAAATTCTTTTATTGCCTGTTACCTTTTTTCCATATCATAATCTCATTCTCAGTAGACTCTTTATCAGAATTGTATGATAAAATATCATTGATTTTTAAGTCCCCAATATGAGAATGTGTTTAGGTAAATACATTTTTATTTGCTGCCATTAGTTTCAAATAGATATTTCAATATTATTGTCTGAAGAATATAATAGTAATATTACAGAGTATACTAAATATGGCCAGTGATATGTGTTAAGTGAAATTCACTTTGTATCCTTTTACTATTTATTGATTTCTGACCTGGTAACACAAAAGAGTGTCATGCCAGATAGATAAAACCCTCTTGTACTCAGTCTGGAACAGGATAATTAAAGCAAATGAACAAACAAATAAGCTATGCTTGTGGTCTCAATTTTCTCCCCTTACTGCCTACAGGAGTAGGTTATAGGCTTTAGATTAGTAACTGTTGTGGTCCATCATTATAGAATTACTTCTCTAGGGAAGACGATTCATGTTCAAGTCATGTGTTAATCTTAAAACAGTTGTTAATTTCTATCAATAGAGCTGTATTGAGAAAAATTCTGAGGAAATATTTGGTTACATTGGGTCAAGTTCCCTATTTTTCTTGGAACACCTTCTGCGTTAAGTATATCCACCTACTGCTATGAAATGGCTACATCTAAAAATTTCATATTCTATGTAGCAGTTACCTTTTTTTTTAACCCATCACTGCTCTGACTTTAGGGTGACTTCACTTGTCTTCATTTGTTCATTAGTTGATTGTTCAGTGAGTAAAGCTTACTTTAAATGTCTCTTATTGACCAACCCTTACAACTGAGAAATAGAGAAACTAAGCAAAGAAGGTTCATGAGTTATCAGTGTTTAAAGGCTATAAGTTTTTAAACTAACATATCTAGGTTAAATTTATCATTTATTACATACCATCAGTACAATTAAAAGCAAGTTCCTTAAACTCTCTGAACATGAGTTTTCTCATCTATAAGATGAGGTTAATAAATGTATCTCACAGTGTTTCTGTAGGGAATATTCAAGATAATACACAGGTGTGCTTAAGAGGGTACAGGTCAGATTGGGGTCCCTGGGTGGCTCAGCCAGTTAAGCATTCTACTTCAGCTCAGGTCATGATCTCACAGTTCTTGAGTTTGAGCCCCACATTGGGCTCTGTGCTGACAGCTCAGAGCCTGGAACCTGGTTGAAATTCTGTCTCCCTCTCTTTCTGCCCCTACCCCGATCATTCTGTGTCCCTCTCTGTCTCTCCCTCTGTCTCTCTCTATCGAAAATAAATAAACATTAAAAAAAATTAAAAACAGAGGGTACAGAGCAGAAAGTTACAATAAGTGGCATTTTTAGTTATAGTAGTAGGCATCATTTCACTGGTTGCTTTTTTCTCCTCTTTTCTTTTCTACTCCTGCTCTTTAGCTAGCATGCAAGATAACTGATGTTGGGTTGCAGGTTTCATTGTAAAGACATTTTGTGGAATAGTCTCTCAGGAAGGAAGACACTCATAATGTCTCCACTAAAATGTACAAATCCCTTCCAGGATAACCATGACTTTTGGTATAGAATGTATTCAATTGTGACAGTTAACATTTTGTTCTTACCTTGAGATAAATAGGTATCCGTATGAAAAGTAAAGGACTTACTTCATCATATTCAAAAAAGGCCATGAGGAAAAGAGAAGTGAAAGTAAAAGGTAAAAATATTTACTGTGACTGTCACAGCACTTCTGAAGTTTTCCACTTATATTTCAGTAGAATTTTCCCCCTTTAGCCAGAAACTGAAATTTCTTTCACCAAGAAGGACTTTATGAAGCAGTTGAGTAACTCATCATTAAGAAGTGCACCCAGGAGAAAAGCTGCTTATATTTCATTGTATTCGCTGGGTTAAAAATCACAAAGGAGAAAAAAAGCAATATTAGCATTTTTCACTTTTTTTAATGTGGAGGGTAGGTATTTTTTGTCATATTATGCCTGGGTTGGAAAATTACAGTCCCAAGGCCAATGCAAGGGAGATGATAACGAGATAGTGACTCTTTTTTAGCCATCCCAACAGAATCAATAGTGTTTTAGTGGAGTTTCAGCGAGAAAACAACTTGCCATGCCAGCAGCTAAGCAATATGTGTCAACAGAAAGAAACCACCGCTTAGAGCCGGCAGCCCAGGAGATGACAATTGGAGGCATGATTGCTTATTGTTGTTGGTTTCAAGTCATTGATGCAGACAGTATAAACTCTGATTAAAAGAGTAACATGCAATGATGGGAAAGCAGTGTTTTATTCTCCATGTTACAGCTCCTTTGGGTTTGCAATGTGACCAGATCAAGGCATGGTATGGACCTTTTAGACAACAAAGCACACATTCAGTTGCTATTTTTCACATGACATTGAGTAGCCAGATGGTTCTCACTATTCTGTAAATGAGTGAGTAAAATTACTGCCTGATACAAACAGTAAAATGTGAAAATGAAGAGCATGGAATCTGTATGTTGACTGCCTGGGTTCACCTGCAGATTTTTCACTTCCTAGTGTGTGGCCAATAAGCAAGCTTTTGTGTATCAATGTATTGTGTGTGTGTGTGTGTGTGTGTGTGTGTGTAAAGGGATAATAGCAATATGTATATAACAGTGTTGTAATCAAGTTCAAAGGCTTTATATTTCTCAATCATCTGGAACCATTGGTGGCTCACAGAATATACATACCTTACAATTTACTCATTTGAAGTATACCATTAAATCAATTTTAATATATTCACAGAACTGTGCATCCCTCACTGCAATCAATTTTAGAACATTTCCGTTACCTTCAAAACAAATCCTGTGTCTCTTAGCTATGACTTCAAGTATCCCCATCTCCCCCCAGCTCCTGGCAGCCGCTAATCTATTTTCTTCTCCATAGATTTGCTTATTTTGGATGCTATACACACACACACACACACACACACACACACACACACACACATATATATAATGGGAGAGTAATATATATATATATATATATATATATATATATATATTACATATATATATATATATTACATACTTGCTTTGGGTATAAAATGGGGGAGTAATATATATATGTGTGTGTGTGTGTGTGTGTGTGTGTGTGTGTGTGTGTGTGTGTATGAGGGAGTCATAAGATAGGTGATCTATTGTTACTGGATTCTTTCACTTAGCACAATGTTTTCATGGTTCATTCATGTTATAGCACATATCAGTATAAAATTCCCTTTTATTGCTGACAAATATTCTGTTGTATGAACATACCACATTGTGTTTATCCATTCATCATTTGGTGTGGACATCAGATTGTTTTCACTTTGTGGCTCTTATGAATAATGTTGATCTAAAAATTCATGTTACCTTTGGTGGACACTTTGTGAGTTTTTTTACACTGGAAAGCAAAAGAGAACAATTTTTGGCTTTGAATTTTATTCTAACATGTAGTATTTTGACTAAGTAGATTTTTTTCCTTTAAATTCACCCAGATCCTAAGCATCCTCTGTTTAGGTTACATGTTTTTTTTACCATATTATTTTAGTCATTTTGGATTATGTAGCTTTAAACCATCCTCCCATTCCCCCTAAAGACTCCCTCATCATCTCTATTGAAATTGTTAAACTGCATCTTCATCACCTTCTGAAGCTTAGTTGACTTTGCCTCTCCTTGGAACTTACTATATTCTAATTTAGGGTAGAATTCTTTCGCCACCAAACACTTAAAAAAGGAAAAAAATCTCTCATCTATGGATTAAAATTTTAAAGAATCACTTAAATAATAAATGTGTCTCTTTAATATACATTATATTACATATTTTTAAGATACACTATAAGTAAGATATACTTAACATATGCAAAAATACAAACCGTTGCTGTAGTTGGATAATATGTAACTTAAAAATGTCCTTCACCAATAATGCTTGCAAGAAGCCATGGGATCCTTGTTTATTATAGGGGAGATATTAACATACCCTTTAATGAAATAATTTTAATTGTCATGTTCAGAGGCAAGTAAGTGGCAGGAAGTGATACCAACCACCCTCTCCACAATGTCCTGGATGCCATTAGTGTTGATGTGTGTAACCTTTCAATGTTCATTATTCGATGAGCGATGTCAATTTGGCACCATATATGATAGAAAGCTCTCATATTTCGAGATAAAGGCAAGAGAGAAAAATACATTTATTCTGTGTACTAAATTGTAAGCCTTCAAAATAGAAGCTGGCTATGAATACAATCAATATTCCCATAATACTTATTATAGAAAGTTACATGAAATAAACCACTGTTCAAGCACCACTACTTTGTGTGGTGCATGAAGGAAATAATCATCAATACTTGCAGGTCTCACTGTCCTATGTGGGTGCAAATCTACCAGTCTCCTTCCTAATACCTGCTTTAGGTTGCTGGGATTGCTGTAATAAAGGTCAGCAGAGTGG
Source organism: Acinonyx jubatus (assembly GCF_027475565.1). Taxonomy (NCBI): domain Eukaryota; kingdom Metazoa; phylum Chordata; class Mammalia; order Carnivora; family Felidae; genus Acinonyx; species Acinonyx jubatus. The sequence goes on from NC_069388.1 coordinate 96,239,746, forward strand.
ATAATTTAAATAGTAGGAATTTATTTTCTCACAGTGTTTGAGGCTAGAAGTCTGAGACCAAGATATTAGCAGAGTGGATTCCTTCCGAAGGCCATGAATGAAGGATCCGTCCCAGGCTCGTAGATGGCTCTCTTCTTCCCATGTCTTCTCATAATTTTCCCTCTTTAAGTGTCTATGACCATATTTCCTCTTCTTATAAGGAAACCATTCATATTGAATTAGGGCCCACTGTAATGGACCTCATTTTAACTTAATTGCCTCTTCAAAGACCCTGTCTCCAAACAAGGTCACTTCCTGAGGTACTGGTGGTTAGAACTTTAACATATGAATGTTGCAGAGACACAGTTCAGCCCAAAACATTACCTGTATCTGTTGAATTGTGAGAGGACTGGATTCAATAAGATTTTTCTAGCTCAAAAGTAAACTGAAGTCAATTTGAGGTAACAGCAGGCCAGTGCTTGCAGTGTGACTGACGGAGTGTTGAAGAACTACCTCCTCACATTTTTATCCATAAGAACACAAGACAAGGTGCCCATATTCATTATACAACTATATATTTGCATTGATCTTTTCATACTTTGAGATTTCTCCCCTGTAAATTCATGGGAAGGAGCTGTGATTATGTAAAGAGGTATTTGTTATTCTTCTACAGACATCAAAACTGGCTGAAGTGTCAATTGACTTGCCTAAGGCTGCAAGGTAGGTCAGTGATTTCCCAAATGTCCTGATTACTTTTATAATGACTGTCATTTACAATCTGATCAGTTTGTTCATTGGGAGCTATATGAAGAGATTAAAAAAAAATTCCACTCTCTTTTCCTTAAATTGTTTTGCAATTGGATCACAGTATTTGCCTTTTTGCTAAGAAACAGTTGCTTAGAAGGTTAATTCAAAGAAAAACTATATTTCTAAGATTAGGGTTTAATTATAATACACTGCTCATTGTCCTGCATTTCCTGGGGCAGGTAAAATAGTGGCACCCCAGAGATGTGTCTGTCCTTGTCCCTGGAAACTGTGAATATGCTATGTTATATGGCAACGAAGAATTAAGGTCATAGATGGAATTAAGGTTGCTAATCAACTGACTGGAAATAAGCAAATTCTCCTAGGTTATGTGAGTGGGCCCAGTATAATCACAGGGTTCTTTCGAAATGGAAGAGAGAGGCAAAAGCGGAGTCAGGAGAATGTGATGGGAGACAGACCCAACCCATTGTTGCTGGCTGTGAAGATTTAGGAGAAGAGCTATAATCTAAGGAAAAGGGATGCTGTCTGCAAACTGGAAAATAAGGAAATGTGTTTCTTCCTCAAGCCTCTAGATGGAAATACAGCCTGACTGACCCCTGGGTTCTTACCCAATAGGGGCCGGTTTAAACCTCCAATCCACAGAACTATCAGCCAATACAGTTGTATTATTTAAGCCACCAAGTTTGTAATAAATTTTTACAGCAGCTATAGAAAAATAATACAGTGAATTAATTTACTCTCTTGTTCCATCTGTGACTACTATTAATTTAATCAATAAAGACCTGATGAAGATCTCCTGTGTACAAAGACTGTTTACAGGCATTGAAGCCCTGTTCTTCTGAATCAGCTTCCTCCTCCCTGCTGCTCAGGCATGACAGACATCAATTTTCCATTATATTTTATGTATATTGCCCTGTTATTCCACATAAAACATTTACTTTCTGGAGCCCCAAATTGGTTCCACTGATCCAGATCCATGTCCTTTAGATAACCATATGAGGATCTCTTGTTCCAGCTGAAGGGGAGGGAACAGTCCTTTGAAATAACACAACAACAGAAGCAGAAGAGCGAATATTTACTGAACCCTTACATATGCCAGGCATTGTGGTAGCCCTTTATATATATCATATTATCTTTGCAGCAACCTGATGAAATAGGTTGTGATACTATATTTCTTTCACACTTGAGAAACCTGAAGAGCAGAGAGGTTATGTTACATCTCCAATGCCATGAAAATAATAAGAGATATTGCCTGTTCTCCAAGATGGGCTGTTTAATTCAAGAGCCTTTAGTTAACCACTGTACTCCCTGCCTTGCAAGGTCAACATCACAAACACACTTGAGAAAAAAATGGTATGTAATGACAACATGCTAAGTATGCAAGGGAAGAAAGAGCATACCTGAATAATGGCACACATTGATTTGTTACATTTGATGAAAATCCAAACTATAATAGCATTATTCTCCAGAGTTGCTTAGATTATTTTAAAAAATTCTTCAATCTTATTTAACAGTTTAATTAAGGATGGTCAAGAGGGGTGGATTAATACATGTTCAGTGTTGCAATTTTGAGAAAGACCTGGGTGTTGTATTTAATTTGTGCTAACTCATTTAAATCAAAAGCACCCTTTTGGTGAAAAAAAATTAAAGTCTTGGCATTTCAAAAATGATTGAAAGCACAACATTGAAATTACAAAACCTGAAGCAAATTGTTCATGTAGTTAGCATCAGAATTAGGTTCAATGATAGGTACCTCTGTCTCCAAAGATCAGAAAGATCCTGCTGTTTTCTTTATTACCCTCCCTACCAAGAGACTCTGCTCAATAGCTTCCTGCTGTCCCAGTTCATCCATGTACCACTATTACTGGCTTGATAGAGAAGTGAGATGGTGGTTTATAAATGGATGGGTTAGAAAAACTAAAATGTAAGATACCTCATAATTATTCAGAAAGTATATTTGTATAACTGTATAGTTTGTAAATATGTACATAATATATGTTTTTATGATTGTGCATCATATAAACTTTACATATATGTTACATATATGTTAAATACATATTTTAAGTAAAATATGTTAGTTATAATGGTAAATATATGTTAAATATATGTATACATATATGCTACATATATGTTACACATGTGTTAAAATACACATTTTAAAATAAAATACAAAGAAATTGGAAACTGTGACTACCTTTTAATATCAAGAATCTTGATTATTTCCACACGAGGTGGAAATGAATAGCAGAATGTGGTCTTTTATGTGAATGAATGTCACCCAGACATTCATTTTCATCCTCGAAGTCAAAGCCAAAATGTCACTTCATAAGCTTATGCCTCTTAAGGGCAATTGTTTTATTGACAGCTCTGGGTTGAGTTGAGCTGTCATCCCTCTGTGCTTCTTCTGAACTCATGCTCTCCTGACGATATAGCACCTATCAAAATCAATGAATTTTGTCTCCCTGCTAAATTTGAACCAAGTCGAGGAAAGAAAGGAGACCTAGTAACCTCTATAAGTAAGTCGCTCAATAATGTAGGCCAAAGTATATGCAAATATACCTACATCTGAATATTTTTACCCCTTCACATAATATTACACCTTTGCTCTAAATCTGCCAGTTTCTTCTGAGACCCTGATGCATTAATTTTATACCTTATCCTTTATCTTCACTATTATTTTGTCACCTCTGGCTTTTCATTCCAGCATCTATGTATTGAGGCTTTTGTAGGTTGTTGAGGATCTTTGAAAGCTGCAGGAGGTAATCACAGGTGGTCAGGGTATGCTTTGGAAAAATACTTTAAGGTTATAGACTTTAGATTAAAGGTAGTAATGAAGTGAGTATGCTGCAGGAGGTGAGATGAAACTGAAGTAGTCAGGGGCTGTTGCTGTAGCTCAGGTACAAGGTGATGAATCAGCAATGGGAAGTGTTTTCTCAGAAGTGCCTGAATTGTGACATGGAACAAGAGCTTGGTAAATGAGAGGTAAGCAAAATGAAATCTAGAATGACTTCTACATCATCCGCCCATGTTAAAGAACTAGGCCCTTTATTAGAAAATGTTTTATTATTAAAACTCTCCAGCAGCTCATAAAGTCTTAAAGAACATTTGATGTTTCTGAAGACTTTCTCTTTCGTGTGTGTGTGTGTGTGTGTGTGTGTATAAATTAATATGTATCTTTTCCTTGCTGTGTCCATTGTCAAGTGAGAATTGAAGTGGCACCAACTTTTTCCTTGCCTGTATCTTCATCCATGTAAATAGAATTTAAAAAATTAAATTCTGGTGTAGTAGTGACCTGATTGTAAAGAGCTCTTTTATGAAATTTCTGAGCTCATTTGAGCTCGGTTTGTATTTCTGTATTTTCTGTGAAAGTGTCTTGATTTGAGTTTTATTAAATGGTTGTGTCATACAGTATCTGTAATAATTTTGGTTTTGAAAGACTTGATAAAGCATGGTACATTTAAAGAATGATATTATTTCAATTGGGTATTTCCAGCATGGTGATATCTCATGAGGTCAGAGGGAGTTAGTGTGACTTATCTAATATCACTTTGAAAAAAACCTAATTTTTATCTTCTTTTTTAGGAAATGGAATTTTATAGGTAGAGTCCAATAAGATCATCTATCACAATTTACAATTTTATAATATACTATTTAATTTACATTAAGATGTAAAGTAAAAGATGGATAAATCAATTTGTTCCAATAGCAACACCAGTTCTTTCTGCTATATTAGAACATCCTGGCTTCAGAATGCTAATTCTAGACACTATTTATAAATTGTCAACCTCAAGTGGATTACTTTCCATTACTTTTTTTTAATAGGAGCACATCACACATAAAAGTATGGAAGTATGACCAGCTAATATAAAGGTTAATATCAAGCCTTATCTCTTCATGTTGAAATATGTTTGCACAATTTAAAAAACCCTGGTTCCCTGCATCCCAAATATAGATACAGGACTTGTTGAGTAGAAACATCTACTTTTAAGAATGATAAATGCAAATATTCATGTAATATTTTTCAGACACAGGTCCATATCAGTAAAACATAATGATTAGAAAATAATAATGGATTGGTACAACTTGATAAATAATGGAATAACTAGGCTTTAAGTTTTGTTTCCATAGTGATAACTGTTTCATGATCAAGTACAGAATGGTGTCGTAACAGAAAAATACACCATCCTAAATACCTTTGTAGAATAGGGTACTCTTTTTCTCTTTTTCCCTCCCAAGAAAGGTTACAGTAATGATGAATAGCATCAAAATTGTATTGTACCTGGGGGTTTCCATAAGAGCTAGCTACTTCTCTTCTCCAAGCAAAAATTTCCACTTTTAGTACCATGAGAGTGGGGTGTGGTGAGAGACATGCCAGAGAACCAGTGAATGGAAGTGCAGTAACACTTATGAGGTTAACATTTACTGCATCAGTTTGTGTAACACTGACTTAGCTCTGAACAATCATTCTTGGTTGGTACTGTATTTTCATGATTGTATAGTTACACAGCTGCACTGTATCGCTCCATGGGGTCCCATGATGACCTCTTTGGAACTAGACTTTTCTTATGCTAGTATGCCTTACTACATGATTAATGGCTTTATTTATTTATTTATTTTTTCATTCATTCATTCATTCATTCATTCATTCATTCATTCATTCATCTAAAAACAGATGCTTTATTAAGATGAGTGTTCTTTTTTGTCCCCTAGTGATAGGTCTCCTTTCCAGATTCCATAGTCCTTTAGCCCCTTATAGTTATTATAAACTTATCCTTTCAGTATTTAAAACTCAACTCTATTAATTCTAAGTCTTCCATTTCAAAATAAGTGTACAGTTGTTCTTGATTTCTGCCCCAACATGTTGGGCATTCGTGAAGTGTTCTGAGATCAATGGACTTCTCCTAATTCTTGTCTCCTGGAAGATTTTAATATGGTCATTATATATGTTAATCATCCTTAATTAACTTAATTTTTAATATACCAATTTGTTGAATGAATGGCTGTTCATGTGAAAGTTATTATTTATTCTGCCATTGTTTTACTTTTACCTGAGTTGTTTAGACATTAATTCTTCCAGTTTATTCCCACTATGCTTTTATTTTTTTTAAATCACTCACCTGATGTATAATAAGTTACCTTTATGTTGATAAATTGCAAATCAAGATTTGGGATGCTCCTTGTTCTTTTATGACTTATACTTCTTTAATTTAAACTTGACTTAAACTTCTTTAAGTTTCCAAACAAAAGGTTGGCAAATGCTATTTAAATCTAAGAATCAAAGTCAAGTGGTAACACGTGGAAAATATCAATTGCTGTACTGAATTCTGAAGACTTAAAAGAGTGTTTACCTAAATGAGAACATTATTAACATTAAAAATACCTAATTTTCATAAACAAGAAGAGATATGTTATAGAATCCATAAGCAATAATTAAATGTGGCTTTTAAAAGATTTGCACCAAAAGTTGGTTAGTCAGAAGCTGTATTATTCTCCCAGTGCTCCAAGGCCACAAGAATCTTGGGCTTTTTTCAGAGAGGCTGCTTTATCATTTGGATTTTAGGTGTGCTTTGCTTCATTTGTCTCTGTTTTACACAACCTCTCAGACCAAGAGCTCAGCGGTGTATGTATGTGTGTGTGTGTTTGTGTGTGTGTGCGTGTGCATGTGTGTGTGTCTGCACGTGTTTTAATTGTAATCCCAAAGCTTGAAGAAGGACAACCCTGTTGGCCCAGTTTATATTACATCTCATCTTCTTTTTTATAGAATTGTACCTGGGAAATGGAATCATTCCTTTTGCTTTCTACATGGCATAGGCTTTTGGAAAAGGATCTATAAAAAGAGGATAGATGTAGGCAAATTATCTAAGAATAGTTTATGTCGAGGGGGAAAATGTGTACGATTGCTAGGACAAATTACTGACATCCATAAAACAAATATTAGTAATCAAAAATTAGAAGGGATATTTCATTTTTGCTTTTTTTAAAAAGCTAAATCATATTATATTTTCAAATCTCAGTTTTGTAGGATTCCCCCTTTTTTAAAACTTTGACTCTCATATCCAAATCTTATTACTCTTATTAATCTTATGATAAGTCCATTGACCTCAGTCTATTTAGTTCCACAAATAAGTGTACAGTCGTATCTTACTGTGGTAAAAATATTTCCACTCTTACCAAGAGATTATAGATAGTTCTCAGAGCAAAAAAAGTTACTCACAAAAATATTCTTCCAAATCTTACTTTGGGGAAAATGAAGTGGATGCACTTTGCCCTATTATGCCCATAAAATGTAATTAACAATCCTGGACATTACAAATGAAACAAGAAGACTCTTAAAAATGGAGAGGATATGTAAAACATGTTAGGAAACTTGGTTCTGAGTTATGACATGGTGGTGAGTTCCCTGATTTTGCTTTTGCCTTGTCTGTCTCAGTCAGGATATTGGGAAAGCCAGCAAGCCAGAAAGCTCTCAAACAAAAATTGGAGTCGTAATCCTAGACTTCCGTACTCACTGTGCTGTAAAGAGGTACCCCCAAACTCCCAGCAAAGGGGTGGTGTCATTCGCAGTCAACAATACCAAGTCCCCCACCTTGCAGTACAGTGGAGACTATGTTGGAGGCTTGGACTTCAAGTCTGTGATAGTGGTAGCACAATGTCCCTCTCACTCCTCACTGGGGTGGCTTCAGGCAAGGCCTAGTGAAATGTCAGGATGTTGCAACTGCTCATTGGTAACTATGACACTCCCCCCTTTGCAATGTGAATGGATGCCAAGTGAGGAATAGGAACAAGGTAGTCTTTTCCCTCCCAGTCAGGGAGGTATTAGTGGTGTCTTAGTAGAGTGCATGAACTTCCACTCCCATCCAACAGTATCAAGGATTTCCTTTTTCCTCAGGTGTCAAGAAAAGTCAAAGGGAAAACCTAGAATTCCTTTCCCCGATGACAGTAACTGGGTAGCATCTCCTTCTGCAAAACAGTATCTGAATATACAGCTAAAACAAACAATTTAAGTAAGATCCAGAGTTGTATGACATATTACCCCAAATGTCTAGAGTTCAACCAAAAATCTTGTATCATACAAAGAGCAATGAAGATCTCAACTTGAGTCAGAAAAGACAGTTATCAGAAGACAAAACCGAGATGACACAGATGTTAGAATTATTTGACAAGGATGTAAAGCAACATTATAATAATACTTCAGTGAACAATCACAGGCATATTTAAAACAAACAAAAAAATAAAAGTCTCGGCAAATCAGTAGGAGATATAAAGAAGACACAGATAGTTTAAGACTACGAAGTACAATGGAAAAAATGTCAATGAATGCCTCAACAGTGAATTGAAGAGGACAGGGAAAAAAGTATCAGTGGAATTAAATACAAACAATAGAAAATAGCTAATCTTAACAGGGACAATTAGACTAAGAAAAATTGAGAGTTTTAGACATATGCTGAATTGTACTATCACAAGAATTTAACATTCATGTCCTTGAAGTTTCAGAAGCAGATGTATAACCTAAAAGCATTCAAATAATAGTGAAAATTTGGAAGACCTAAAGCAATACATACAAAAATCTGAGGAAACCCCAAGTTGGATATTCAAAAAATACAAGCCAAGACACACCATGGTTAATTTTTTTTGAAAATTAAGAGACACACAAAAAATCTTGAAAGCATCTATGAAGAACCAACACATTACTTATAAGAGAACAATAATTCTAAGTACGGGCATTTCAACAGAGACTATGGAGTCTGGAATAAAATGACACATTTCTCAAGTTCTAGAAGAACTGCCAACTGAGAATTCTATATTCAGCAAAAATATTCCTGAGTAATGGAGGGGAAATCAAGGCATTCTCAAGTGAGCAAAAATGGAGAGAATCTGTTGGTAGCAGACCTACCGAAAATGAGCAGCTGAAAAGCATTCTCTAATAAAAAAACAAAAAAAAAAAAAAACCAAAAAAAAAAAAAACCAAAAAAAACAAAAAAAACACTGACAAAGAATCTTGAACATCAGGAAGAAAAGAAATTAATAAAATATTGGCAAACTGAATTCAGCAATATGTAGAAATAATTATGTACCATGACCAATTGGGATTTATCCTAGGAATACAAGCATTACTCAATATTTGAAAAACAGCCAGTGTCATCTGCCATACCAACATGGTAATTAGGTAAAATCATATCAGTTGATCCAGAAAAATCATTTGACAAAATTCAACTTCCATTCATGAGGAAAACTCCAAGGGAAATAGAAATAGAGAGGATATTCCCCAACTTGAAAAATAACATTTATAAAAACCTACAGGTAACACTGTAATTGATGGTGAACAACTGAGGGTTTTCTTCTCTAAGATCAGTTAGAAGGCAAAGATCTTTGCTCTAATCACTGACCTTCAGCATAAAACTGGAAGTTCTAATCACTGCAAGCAGAAAAGAAATAAAGACTTACAAATTGGAAAAAAAAATAAAACACTTATCATAGGCAGATGATTTAGTAGTTTATGTAGAAAATTCCAATGAAAGCATAAGAAAAAAACCCCTAGAATTTATGAATGATTTCATCAAGGTCATAAAAGATCAATGCACAAGAATTAAATCCATATCAGCATACTAGCAGTGAGTATGCAGAAACCAAATTTAAAAATATGATAGCATTTGTAAACACATCAAATGAAATATGTAGATGTAATCTAACAAAACAAGTATAGGATTTGTATGCTGAAATCTAGAAAATGCTCTTGAAACAATTATCAAAAAGATGTAAATAAATACAGAAATATCCTATCTTAATGGATTAGAAGATTTAGCACAATGAAAGGCTAATTATACCAAAATTGATTTACAGATTTAAAAGAAAAAATTTTTAATGTTTATTCATTTTTGAGACAGAGAGACAGAGCATGAGTGGGGGAGGGGCAGAGGGAGAGGAAGACCCAGAATCTGAAGCACTCTTCAGGCTCTGAGCTGTCAGTACTGAACCCACGAACTGCGAGATCATGACCTGAGCCCAAGTCAGAAGCTCAGTTGATTGAGCCACCCAAGCGCCCCTGATTTACAGATTTAATGCAATTCTTATCAAAATCTTTTTGAAATTTTTTGAAGAAATAGATGAGTATGCCTTATAATTTACATAAAAAGGAGAAAACACTAGAATATCTAAAATAATTTTGAAATAGATGAATATAACAGAGGTAACATCTCCCAAATTCAAGACTTAAACAGCTATAGCACAGTAATTAAGACTGTGTGCTTTTGGCCTAAGGATAAACATATAAGTCAGCAGAGAATAGAGAACCAAAAAACAGAACCAAACAAATCTGCCCAGTTTACTTTAAAAAATGTACAAAGTCGGGGAGCTGGGTGGCTCTGTTGGTTGTGTCTGACTTCAACTCAGGTCATGATCTTGCGGTTGGTGGGTTGAAGCTCTCATCAGGCTCTGTGCTGAACAGCTTGGAGCCTGGAGCATGCTTCAGATTCTGTTCCCTGCCCCCCCCCCCCCGGTCTCTCTCCCCACTCTCACTGTGTCTCTTTCTCAAAAATAAATAAACATTATATATGTGTGTATATAATATATATATATAATATATATATTATATACACACATATATAATATATATACACACATGTGTATATATATATATTATTATATATATATATAGTGTATGTATACACACACACACAGTCAAATGAAATGATAGATTTTTCAGCAAATGAGGCTGGAATTATACATTTGTAAAAAAATGAACTGAGATGTAAATTTCATATGTTATATAGAAACTAACTGAAAATCAATAATGAAATTATATATTTACTTATGCATGTATTTAAGTATTTATTTGCAGGTAAATGGAATTTTACTGTTGTAAGATTTGTATAATTTATGTGAAGTGTAATAACATTAATTCTAAATGCACTGTATTAAGTGAATGATAGATACGGAAATTTGTAAAACAACATCTAAAAAATAATACAGAGGGATGGTAAAAAGCCAATAGAAGAACTGAAATCATTTTTATCAAACTATCTCCTTTAAAAAAAAATGTTCCCGTATAATTAACATACAGTTGTATATTAGTTTGAGGTGATCAATATACTCATTCAACAATGCTATACTCAGTGCTTATCATGATAAGTACCATTAACCCCCTTTACCCATCTCCTCTTTAACCGCCAATTCTCCATATTTAAGACTCTTTTTTTGTTTCTGTTTTTTTCATTTGTTTTGTTTCTTAAGTTCTGCGTATGAGTGAAATCATATGATATTTGTCTTATTTCACTTAGTACTGTACTCTCTAGATCCATCCATGCTGTTGCAAATGGGAAATTTTCATTTTTTAAGCCCAAGTAGTATTCCAATATACATATATTTATATATCACCAAGTAGTATTAAATAATATATATTATATATATAATATATATTATATATAAAATCGCTTCTTCTTCATTCATCTATCAATGGAGACTTGGGTGGTTGCTTCCATATCTTGGCTACTGTAACAATGCTGTAATAAACATAGGGGTATGAGAATTAAAAGAACAAAAATAATAAACTAAAGGAGTGCTATTTAAAAAATAGGGGTACATATATTTTTTGAATTAGTGTTTTTGTTTTCTTTTGGAAGATACCTAATAGTGGAATTACTGTATCATATGTTAGTTTTATTTTTAATTTTTTGAGGAACCTCCATACTGTTTTCCAGAATGGCTGCACAAGTTGCCATTCCCACAAACAATGCACAAGCATTCTTTACCAACACTTGGTTTTGTGTCTTTACAAACACTTGTGTTTTTGATTTTAGCCATCCCAAGAGGTGTGATGTGATATCTCATTGTGGTTTTGATTTGCATTTTCCTGATTATGAGTAATGTTTAACACCCTTTCACGTGTCTGTTGGTCATCTGTATATGTTCTTTGGAGAGATGTCTGTGCATGTCTTCTGCCTATATTTTAATTGTATTATACATTTCTTTGGTGTTGAGTTGTGTAAGTTCTTTATGTAGCTTGGATATTAACCCCTTATCAGATGTATCATTTGCAAATATCTTCTTCCATCAGTGGGTTGTCTTTTAGTTTTGCTGATGTTTTTCCTTTGCTATGACGAAGTTTTTATTTGATGTAGTCCCAGTAGTTTACTTTTGCTTCTGTTTCCCTTGATTCTGGAGAAATACCTAGAAAAATGTTGCTCTGCCTGTTGTCAGTGAAATAACTGCTTAGGCTCTCTTCAAAGATTTTATGGTTTCACGTTTTACATTGATATCTTTAATCCATTTTGAGTTTATTTTTGTGTATGGTATAACAAAGTGGTCTGGTTGTATTCTTTTCATGTTGCTGTCCAGTTTTCCCAACACCATTTTTTGAAGAGCCTGTTTCCTATTGCATATACTTCCTGTGTCATAGATTGATTGACCCTATAATTGTGGGTTTGTTTCTAGGGTCTCTATCCTGTTCCACCGAAAAATCACTCATAAATTCAAATGTAAAACTATAAAACTTTTAGAAAAAAATAGGAGACAGTCTTCAGGATATAGAGCTAGATAAAGAGTTCTTAGACTTGACACCAAAAAAACATGGTCCATAAATGGAATGATTAATAAATAAATGACTGGGAGTATCATTGCTAATAAAAAGTAAATAATAACTCTGGAGGACATAGATAAAGATCCTTTATATTGAAGTTCCTATTATCTGATGAAAACTAATAATCACTTGTAGAAAAAAATATATATACATAGTTCAATTTTTCTCAAACACGTGATGTGTATTAACGGAAAAATGCAGCATCTTTCTGTCTAGGATAGTTAACAAACCACAATTGGAATGGAAATATATTCTTTCTTATTAAATTAAAAGCGCTTTTTAAAAAGGTGAGAAGATTAGGAGCTTGACACGGGACTCAATCCCATGACCCCAGGATCATGAGCTGAGTTGAAATCAAGAGTCGGACGCTCAACTGACTGAGCCACCCAAGTGCCCTAAGTCAAAGCAATTTTTAAACAGTAGGCCACAAGGCCACAGAATATTTACTCCTTTCTTCTTTGCCTTTTTAAAATAAACAATTATAGACATGATGGCACTTCTTAAACTTGATGCTTTTTGTGTCCTAATACAACCCTATCTACAAAAAGGATGATGAGTTATCTCTTCCACAGGAAATTTCTTTGGAGTCAGGAATAATGTCTGGAGCTGATATTTTTCTGGTGTCTCACAACTCCCTAAGCGGAGCAGACACACCTGCAAATAAAGGGTGCTATTAGGGTTTTGGAAGCTTTGATAGCATGGTGCCATGAAACTCATCTCCAGTTCTTCCTTAAAGACCACCCATGGCTTCAGGAGAAAATAATTCAATGGCATTAAATAGCTAGGAGACTAATACTGAAGATCAAGGAGCTCATTGCTATAAATCCCAAAAGGAAATAATATATTTATAACATCACACATAAAAGTATGATCTTGACTAGGCCAAGGGAAAAAATGAATCTAGTGCAATGCGTGACTTTGATCCTTGCATAAGGACATGCACAGCTGCCATTTCATATGCTTACTTCTAAAGAGAGAGTTCTTAGATTCAGTCTTTAATCATTTTGTTTGTTTGTGATATAGCTGTTTCTAGCAGTCTGGTAAAACCTGTGAATCCTTGTTCTCAATAATGTTTTAAAATGCTTCAAATAGGGACACCTGGGTGGCTCAGTTAAGCATCCAACTTCAGCTCAGATCATGATCTCATGGTTCGTGGGTTCAAGCCCCATGTTGGGTTCTGCACTGACAGCTCCAAGCTTGGAGCCTGCTTCAGATTCTCTGTCTCCCTCTCTTTCTGTCCCTCCCCCACTTGTGTTCTCTCTCTCTCTCTCTGTCAAAAATAAATAAACATTTACAAAATTGTAAAATGCTTCCAATACAATACATAGGATTATAAAGGAACACAATCGTTAAAATATATTTTAATCCCCAAGTTAAGAGCAACAGGCTTGCTAAGTGAGCCTGAAGATGGATTGAGAAGTGAGGACCCTGTAAAGAGTCACAAAAGGGTTCACACATTGTATCTGATTTAGAATCCCAGACCAAGACATTTGAAATTTATTCTGTGGATAAAAATTCTGTGATTTAGAAGAAAAAAGTGACTTTGAAAAAGAACCTAATTTTAGTTGTTTTTTAAAGAAAATTAGAAAACTTAGTATAGCATAGGAAATTTTCATGACAGTTATGCCATTTAAGGATATTATGGTTGTTTTGAGTTCCACAGGATTAAAGAGGAGTTTATGACAAATAAATTAAAATGCTCACATATTTTGGAGAAAGATGCATATCTACACCAAAACCAATCACATATTTTTGATACATAAAATCTCACTTTCTACCTAGTGATCAATTTCTTTTTATGTGACCTAAGATCACTGTAAGATCATCATAAAATGGTACACTTTTTTTAAAACAAAAGTGCATGGAAGTTCTAAAACTCAATTTTTAAGCAATAAACTAAAGAGAGAATTTTGTCACCAGGATAGATTAAAGTTTTTGACTTAATGAATTTTCTTGCCAAAGGGGCTTCTAGTACTTCATAGAATCTATTTTCCTGACAGAATAAATCATTGCATGTGACAAAATGTAGTTCCTCAGAAAGGATTTAGCTCCCCCTTCCCCAAATCCAAATCCATTCTTTTTGTAGAAATATACTTTACAAGACAGTAGCAGTTCTGAATGTCAGGTTTCTTGGGGAGAAATGTATTACACTCATCAGTCTAATTGTTTACACGTGGTGAGAAGTTAGTGACTAGGTTGGGGAAGGGTGAAAGGTATAGATACTAGGTGCTTGTCAGTTTTTATTTTGATCAGCATGTTGTTATTCATAGCTTGAAACACAATTCTGTAACCTGAATTGTTCCCCTCTCATTAAGTTCTATGTTAGGCACAATGTTATTAGTTATTTTATTTAATTAATCAATTATCTTATTTAATGCAGAATTAAAGTGATTATGGCATAGGGCAGAACAGAGCATATGATCAGAAGGAACAATGGATGTTCCTGACTAGAAATCTTGTAAATGTGGCTTCATGTTTTGGGATCCAACACATCTTGTATCAACTGTGTATACTAGTCTTACACACGTACGCACATATTTAGGGAGAGATTCATTATCTTAAATCCTCTTCTCAAAAGGGCTCATGACACAAAATATTAACATTTAAATCCAGAAACACAGATTAACACTTTTGGGGTGGGCAGGGGAAGGGATGTGGGAAAAAGAAAATGAGAAATCTTCAAACATTGGCCAGGTATATCTGTGAGTTTTGTTCAAATGAAGGACATTAACCTCTAATTATATAACGTCATTATAATGGAGACATAACTTTGATAATAATGGTACTTTGGTTCTTGTTAGCAAGATTGAAAGATAAGAAATGTTATATAATACACACAGAAAAATTCTCAGTTAAGCAATTTAATACAAATAGTCTTGATTTAAAGACTGTAAATGACAAAGAAAGAAACTTCTAATTTAGAGGCAGGATTTTTTTTTTTCTTCTTGATCCCTTAGTGATGAATGGCTACATAATTTATGGGACTCATTGCAAAATGAAAATGTGGGACCTCTCATTCAAAAAAATTTTTTTAAGTTTATTTATTTTGAGAAAGAACATGAGTGGGGGAGGGGTAGAGAGAGAGAGAGAGAGAAGGAGAGAGAATTCCAAGCAGGCTTCCACACTGTCAGCACAGAGCTCAATGTGGGACTTAATCTCATGAACCACAAGATCATGACCTGAAGTGAATCAAGAGTCAGATGTTTAACCAGCTGAGCCACCCAGGCATCCCTGGTTCAAAAAAACTTTTTAAGAATTTCAAGACTGCAATAGAAGAGCACTGTATCAAGTTTTGTTCTTCCTGAGCACACAGGATTCTGGATAACTGTATGTATGCCATGTCCATGATGCCAAGCCTCTCTATGTTTGAGAAACTTTGAAAGACCTATATAAAGAGAAACAAATATCATGAAGATTTCAATAAAGAAAAATTGAAGCCTCAATGTTTTCAACAAACCTGCTAGAGTTTACATAGTCAGATTTAGTTATTCTCTTTTTCTTTAGGAGTGTTTTGTCTTTTATATATTCATTATTGAACACCCATATGCAAGGTATGATGTGACACTCTTTTTTTTTTTCAACGTTTATTTATTTTTGGGACAGAGAGAGACAGAGCATGAACGGGGGAGGGGCAGAGAGAGAGGGAGACACAGAATCGGAAACAGGCTCCAGGCTCCGAGCCATCAGCCCAGAACCTGACGGGGCTCGAACTCAGGGACCGGACGGCTGTGAACGCTTAACCAACTGCACCACACAGGCGCCCCTGACACTCTTGAGATATAACAGAGCATAGGATGGCCAGAGTGTGCCTGCACAGGGTCTTTAGATTCTGTCTCCTCTCTTGGCATTCAGAATCACATGTTCCTCCCTTATTTTGGAAAACAGTTCCAAATCATATGTCCCAGAAGAGTAATAGAGGATATCAGCCTAATTCTTAAGCAACAATTTGTTTTTCCACCTATAACCTTACTTATATCGTATCTCTGTTCCTTCCATTTTGCCAGGTGAGCGGTGCCCACCTATCCTCCTCCAGCCATGCTCTCCATTCTCATCTCTTCACAGACTTTGCTACTTTAGATAGTCTTCCTTCTCTGAGCTCACCAGTTAATAAAGTTGATAGTTATATCTATCAATCCTATTCACTGTGCAATTTGACTTAGCTCATCTCCCTATTCTTGTCATTGGCAGTTTCCCCCTTGAAATCACACACATGTTCATTTTGATTAAACTGTTCAAAATTCACTTTTATTAAAAAGAAGGGACTATTTTCACGCAGTGTAGCTGTCTGTAGTTTTCACACTGTCTACCATACTCAAATTCCCTTTTTGTTATTTGTCTTTTGTCTTCACTTTTTAAGTTTTTGTAGAATTTTTACAGAAAAGAAAGAAGTACAAAATCAAAATAGCAATTCCCTGGTCCTTCCCAATCTACTCAGGGTTGACAGCATGGATACGTTTATATTCTTATTTTTGGAATGATAAGACAAAGCAAGAGTGAAGGTGGAAGTGGAGGCAACTGAATTGTCAGCTAAATCCTCATGTATAGCTTTCATGTATTTTTGACAGTTGATGGTATGCACTTCAGTATTTCTAAGCAACATCACTGTTATTTCATGCTTTATGAATTCACGTGAGGTACTTTGTTCTTCTAACTTATCCTCTTCCCTTAAAATGCATTCTTTCTCTAAAAGTTCTTATGGAGATAGTAATTTCTGAATCATTCATTTGACTCTAAGTCTGTTTGTTTTTGTACAGGAAAAAACTTTTTTGTTTTTATTGAAGTCAGTCCTTATTTTATTTAATTTCTTAGCTTTCTGTTAGCTTGCACTTATTACAGGTATTCAGAAAAAGAAATTACACTAACATATTCTCTCTAAAACTTCTCACATTATTTACTCTCTTTATTATGTGGTATTGCAAAATATCCCTTTCTAGCAGCATGTTATATATCTTTCCTGATTTTTTTTTCTTTCACTGACCCGTATATAATATGAAGATACCTGGAAATGGAAAACTAGATGATTTGTAGAATATTTGATTACAAAATACAAACATATAAACATACTTTGTTCTTTGGACATTTACAATTGTACATAGAGTTTTTCTTGAATTTTGAACATTTGCTTTATGACTTGGTGTATCATGATGTTCATCATCATTATCATCAAAATTATAAAATGTCTATCCGTTCCAGGCTGTGGCAACATTGACCCAAAGAGAATTATACCCTAATCAGTCTTGTTCCTCAGAAGAATCTAACAGATGAACTATTTTAATATTAAATTAAATATATTTTCCATTAAAAAAATTTAAAAAGGGGCACTGGTGTGGCTCAGTTGGTTGAGTGACCGACTTTTGATTTCAGTTCAGGTCATGATCTCACAGTTCTTGGGATCCAGGCCCACATCGGGCTTTGTGCAGACAGCGCGGAGTCGGCTTGGGATTCTCCTTCTCTCTCCCTCTTTCTCTGCTCCTCCCCTAGTTGCACTAAATAGATAAATAAGTAAATAAATATTTTAAATATATTTCCCTCAGATTAAAGTCCACTAAAAAGGCACTTAGCAGAATGTTTGTTATATCATTGAGATCATTTAATGATGTCAGTATTCCCATATTTATACCTCTTTATGACTTTCCAGAAACTACTATAGCATGGATATGAAATAAGTCAACCACATTAGGCCATACAACATTTACATGCAGTGGCAAAGTTGCTTATTTCAGACTTATGTCTATACCAGTGTAATGTAACAGAGATGGACCACTGTTAGCAATTGTGCAGTGTGCAGACAAGTAATTTGAATGATGAAAACCAGCACATTTTTTCTCTACAGAAATAGAATAGGTATTTTTGTTTGTTAGGCTCTGGTGTGTGCAAGTGTGTGTGTGTGTGTGTGTGTGTGTGTGTGTGTGTGTGTGTGTGTGTCTAGGTGTGGGAGTGCATGCATGTGTGTGTGTATTGTGAATCATTCTTGATAAAAGTTTAGTTCTTCCTTTTATACTTCATGGATAATCATAGATAGGAAGATACAGTTCAGAATATCCAGAAGTTTCAAGCATTTTGCTTCTCCTCTCCAGTGGCTGTAGTCTTTCTTCAGTAGAGTTTGGGTGACAAAATTCAATAACTCTATTCCAAAACTCATTCAGTTGGGAATCTCTGAAAATATAAAATTTTAGTATCAATCCAGGCTTACAAATGCATAGTTTTAAATTATTGACTTCTACATATATGGACACATTACCAAAAGATGTTTGAAAGAAGTATATAACATAAACATGTATTATTGGGTATATTTGGTATTCATGATTGTGTTTTGTAAGCCAGATATGTGGGAAGCAGCAGCAATTATCACAAACTATGTGCTTTTACATTCTTGTAGTCAATAGAAGGAGATGATAAATAAGATATTTCCTCAAGCCATCTACTCTTTCTCAAGAGAGGATTCAGCCTGTAGTCAGCACTCCTTGTTGTAATTTTATTCTACCATTAGCTACTTACTTTCTTTTATCCCCTATGTACAACAGACAGAAATGAGGATTTCTACATGAAGACATTAAACTTCTTTCAAATCTGAATTTTAGTTTTAATAGCAGTGATTATTTTTAAGGGTATGCCCTATATATAATAACCTACAAAATAAATTTCTGCATGAGTGTAGCTCTAGGCATAATGAAGTATATACAGAAGATTGTATGATCTGTTTGATAGCAGAAATAAAAACTGAAAACCAGCATACTTACCTTAACATCTAGGATTCTAATCCAAATCTCATCTGAGTTTGAATCTGAAGCCCACATAAAGGACTTATAGGTGTTTACTGCAATGCATTTAAAATAAGAACTATCCACATGTGGATATAATAAATGAATGAGATATTTAAATCTCTTACAATAGATTCATAAAGTAATTTAACTGACTCAAAGGATGGATTAATTAGTATTTTAATTTTATGTTAGTCTGGGAAATTTTGTGAAGAGTGAACAAAATTCTTAATTTTTTTTTTTATGTTTTTGTTTATTTTTGAGACAGAGAGAGACAGAGCATGAGGAGGGGAGGGGCAGAGAGAGAGGAAGACACAGAATCTGAAGCAGGCTCAAGGCTCTGAGCTGTCAGCACAGAGCCCCACGCGGGGCTTGAACCCACAGACTGTGAGATCATAACCTGAGCCAAAGTTGGGATGCTTAACCGACAGCCACCGAGGAGCCCCAAGATTGAACAAGATTCTTAATATATTTCTGTTTTCACCCTTCCTATGGGTAATGGTGGGATGTTGCACACTAAATCTTCTTTGTTCTTCAATTAGATGTGCCTAAAGCACCTAATCATCTGCTGATCCCATAAATGCAGTGGCCCCCCTTTATTTGGGAATATGAATAGTCATACCAACTCACTCTTACTCACACATTGAAGGAAGGTTGCTTAGAGTAAGTCAGTGGAAAGTGAATGACTCATTTAGTGCTATCAAAATCTAGTAATCCAGTTTCAATGTTGTATACACCTTGCCTTCTTCTTCAGATACCAAGATGCTCTCAGTTTTAGAGTTTTGCATATAATTATTAATTTAGTTCTTGCATTAAACTATGATATAGGTAATATTATCATCACAAGTTTACAGAGAAAAAACTGAAGGCGTAGAAAGGTAAAGTAATTTCCAAAGCTTGTTGAGCTAGTAGCCAGATATCATGGCTATAGAGGT
The DNA here is from genome assembly GCF_027475565.1 of Acinonyx jubatus. NCBI lineage: Eukaryota > Metazoa > Chordata > Mammalia > Carnivora > Felidae > Acinonyx > Acinonyx jubatus. The sequence goes on from NC_069388.1 coordinate 96,259,761, forward strand.
CATAGTTTTAATTAATGTACAATTCTATCTCTCTAAAGTTCTGAATTTTAAAAGAATTTGTCACTTTGGAAGTAATTTCTATTCTTTTTGTAACCAGCATTCAACTTTTACGGTAATTATATATTACTTCTTAGAAATCTAATGTATTTAGTACTCCACACCCATTATAATGAAGTTGCTTCAATTCTGATTGAGCATTCTCTCCTCTTTGCTATTGTTATCAAGAACCATGCTGTCCAATAGATTGTCCTGTGATGATGGAGATAACCTGTATCTTCAATGGTTGATACAGTAGATGCTGATTAACTCAATGTGGGTTTTGAGCACTTGAAATGTGTTTTGACTGAGGCAATGAATTTTAATTTAATCTTATTTAATTATAATTAAATTGAAATAGTCACATGTGTCTAGTGACTCTCATGTTAGACACCGCTGGCCTTGAACTTTAGTTTTATCTTCTTTGAAGGAAAAAAAAGATAAATATAAATTCATTTTACAGTTAATAGTTAGGAAGTTTCCCTAGTATGTTTTATACATTTCCCCACATGCCAGTACTTCCTTATAGCCCGTTCACCCTCTGGTTCAATTTCTTCTTGCTGTTAGAGAGAGAATGGGAAACAAATAAGCAAACTTTAATTAAAAATAAATGCTCCATATGTTATAAAGTTGTTAAGTTCAAAAGAGAAAGGGAAACAAGCGGCGCCTGCGTGGCTGTCAGTTAAGTGTCCAACTCTTGATTTCAGCTCAGGTCATGATCTAATGGTTCATGGATCGAGCCGGACGTTGATACACTGTTAGTGCACAGCCTGCTTGGGATTCTCTCTCTCCCTCCCTTTCTGCCCCATACTCACTCATGCACATACACTCTCTCTCAAAATAAATAAATATTTTTCAAGAAGAAAAAATAAGTAAATGAAAACAGAATGGGAGATAGGTAGGATCAGGTTATAAAAGTATATGTGGTTGTCTGGGTAAGACAATGTATGCTGCAAATGACCCCAAAATCACAGTGCCACAATACTGCAGAATTGGTTTCCCACTCAAACTACAAGTTGAACAACAATTGGCCCTCTAGGTCTGTGCATCTTTATCAAGGATTCAGCCTAGTAGCATATCCTCTTGGACTTCTGCTTCTTTAATTACCATGGCAGTAGACGGAGAGAACACAAGCACAGTAGTGAGAGTGAGGCACATAGCATACCAACTCTTAAAGCATTTGCATGGAATTAACACACAGTATGCCTTCTTTTATATATAGATAGATGGAGAGAGAGAGTCCAGTTGGTACACAATGTTACATTAGTTTCAGAGGTACACCATAGTGATTCAAGAACTCTACATGTTATCCTATGCTCACCATAAGCATAGCTACCATCTGTCACCCTGCAGTACTATTATAATACCATTGTCTGTATTCCCTGTGGTGTACCTTTTATTCTATGACTTAATTCATTCCGTAACTGGAAGCTTGTATCTCCCACTCCCCTTTACCCATTCTGCCCAACTTTCTATCCCTCTCCTCTCTGGCAGTCATAAGTTCTCTGTATTTCTGGGTCTGGTTTTGTTTTGTTTTTGTTTATTTGTTTATTTTTTTTAGATTCTGTGTATAGTTGAAATGATTGAAAGAGAGAATCCCAGGCAGGCTCCTTACTACCAGCAAAGAGCCCAATGCGGGGCTCAAACACAGGAACCATGAGATCATGACCTGAGCTGAAACCAAAAGTTGGACGCTTAACTGACTGAGCCACCAAAAAGCACCTCGTTTGCTTTCTTTTGACCATACTACCTCATACAAGACTTGAATTATTAGAAAAAAACTTCATACATTGAACAGAGCCCTAATGGGTGGACACAATGAACATACAAAAGAAATAAAATGATACCTTAGATGATAAGCATGAAAATGGCAGAAAATATAGATGAAACCCCTTATCAACTATTTATTTATCCCTTGCAATGTGTGATGCATTAAGACAAGCAGAAGGTACATATACAAGATAGGAAACTCTGATTATATTCATGCAGAGGTATTTATCATGGAGGAAATGGGTGGCCTAGGTTTTGAAGGATGATAGTGTTTTATCAAGTAACAAAAATATGAAGGAGTGAAGAAGGAATCTTTTATTAATATCTGTAGAATGTGTGGTTTATTTTGTAAATGTAGGAAACTGAGTTTAGATAGGAGTAATGAGAAACACACAAAAACAGGAAGAGCATTTTTTTTTGTCATTCAGAAATTACATTATAGTGGGCTCTTGAATTCATGGAGACAACTCTTATCTCATAGGCCAGTTGGTAAATCCGGCACTGCCAGTGACATGATAGGAAGTCTTACTCCATCTGTGAAGTATTTTGCAAACCTCACTCTCTTCCATGGGATTTAATATCCATTTAAAGTAATCTTTTCCACTGCAATGAATAATTCATTGACCACACAGAGGGTCATTGAGTTACATACCTCCACAGTTGTCCATTTAACAGCCATGTGTTCTCTCAGATAAATGAAACAGAATACCTTATGTTGAACCCCTGGTGATTTTAACAGAAAGCATATTAATTGAATGACTAACATATTATTTGACTTCATTAAATGGTAACAGTAATTATATGGCTTTTAATTTAAAGGACAGGCATCAGTGACTAATCTAATGAGGTACAAATGACCACACACTAATTCTGCATTTGTTTTATAACTAGAAATAGGAGCGGTGTTGTCAAGTGTAGAATTCATTTGAATAAAAAGTTACTATGTTACTGTAAAAAAAAACACTTTGAACATTTTTCTTATACTTTGAAATGAGAATGTTGATGATATTAGTTCAGTTTCTCTTTTTTTATATGCATATGTGTACTTAAAATCATAATCCATTAGGAAAAAAATCTCTATTCTTTCTCAGTGTGAGTTCTTCTGATGTAACCAATTAAATTACCATGTAGACTTTTGTCTCCCTGACTCACTTTTTCATTTATCACCTAGGAACCCTTGGTGCCCCATACCCATACTTACTTGCAGAAGATCTTGTTTCCTTCTCTTCCCTGTATCCCATCTCAGAGAATCTATAGTGGTAATTTCCACTTAATGTACAATTATGTTAATGGACTTTCTCTTTCCCTGTAATTGGAACTCTTGTGAATCATCCTGGGAGGTAGTTTCATGACTTACATAGATTTCCCGTTCACTCTGATCAGGAAGTTAGAAAGATTCAGGACAAGTATAAGAACCTTTTTGAAGCTCCCTAATATATGTAATGTAATAAAACTGTGTAATACTAATGATTTCTAAATTGCAATAATACTGTTGAAAGAATGAAATACTCAGGAAATATTCCACTTTGAATACAGTTATTACATATACCAAGATTACTGTAGAAATGTAGTTATCACCTTAGGCAGGGGAAACAAAACAAGAGCTTGCCTTCCTATGAGATATAAACATTTTTCAAGTATCTTGGATATCAAGAAAAGAGAACATTTTACCCAAAGAGAAAAGTGATTAGGGAATGCTTTACAAATAAGGGGAAATTTGAGCTAATTCTTCAGTGATGAAATTCAGCAGGCTGGCAAGGAGAGGATAGAAGAGATTTCTGTACCTCAGGGCTAACGTGTGAAATACCAAAGAGTGAAAATCAAGTTTATAAATTGTGATTCATTCATTATAGCTGAATAGTATGTGATATACAACAGTGGGAGGGAACACTGAAATAATTAGTACATGTTAAAAAGAAATGTTGTAGGACACCAGAGTGGCTCAGTGTGTTAAGCGCCCGACTCTTGATTTGGGCTTAGGTCATAATCTCATGGTTTGTGAGTTCAAGCTCCACTTCTGGCTCTGCACTGACAGTGTGGAGCCTCCTTGGGATTCTCTCTCTCCCCCTTGCTTTCTGCCCCTCCCCCACTCACACTCTCTGTCTCAAAATAAATAAAAAAAAGAAATATAAATACCATATCAATACCATAGCAAGATACTTAATATTAATCTCTGTGTGGCAGAGAACAGAGGTTAGCAAGACACTCCACAATAAAAAATTCATTATAGACATAACCTTTTGCAGCACCATTGAAGACAGACTTGAGTAATAAGGCAGAGGTATGTAAGTAGATCAGTCAAGAAATGATAGAATTATTTATTTAGCACTACATATTCAATGGGAAGGAAATATTCAGCTTGGTTTTTTTTTTGTTTGTTTTTTTTTGAAGAAGGGTGTAGAATGCTTTATAGCTGCTGGAAAAAAAAGATCAAGTGGACAAAAGAATTTGATATTGCTAAAGAAAATTTCAGAATGTAAAGGTTGGAAAAATTTGAAATCCAATAGCTTAAAAATCACACACTTTCTATCAAGCAAGAAAATAAACTTTCATAATCAATATAAGTAATCGTTATTCACTACAGTATCTTAATACTCCATACTTATTAAGATTTTAAAAAATTCTAATAAAGAAGACAAAATTAATCCTAAAGCAAGCAGAGAAAAAATAATAAAAATTATAGAAGAAATCAATAAAATTAAAACAAGAAATAATAGAGAATATAAAGAAACCAAAACATATTCTGCTGAAAAAATAAATAAAATTGGTCAACCTGTAGGTAGGCTAACCAAGAAAAAAAAATAAGAGTGAAGTAAAAGAGAGTTCATCACTGCTAAACTCACAGATGCTAAAAGGATAACAAGGAATATTACAAACAACTACAACCAAAATTTGATATCCTATATGAAATAGACCTGTTTCTTTAAAGACAAACTACCAAACTCACACACAAAAAAAATAGTTTGCTTCAATATTCTATACCTATTTAAGAAATTGAGTCAGTAATTAATGTCCTTTCATTATAAAAAAGGCCCAAGTAATTTCACTTCTACGTTGTATCAAACATTTATAAAAAATATGAATTTTCCATAATCTATTCCAGAAATAAGATAAAATACTTCCTAAACCAAAACCAAATGAATAATTCCAAGAAAACTGTCCAATATTACTCATGAACTGTCCAATGTACTCATAGACACAAAACCTCAAAAAAAAAAGGTAAATGAAATCCAACGATATAGAAGAATTATATACCTCAAGTGGAATCCATTCTAGATATGCAAGTCTTGTTCAATATTCAAATCAGTTACTGAAATCTATGTCTAAAGAAGAAAAATTACATAATCATACCAGTTGATAACAAGCAAAAAACATATGGCAAAATGCAACATATCTGCATGATAAAAATGATACACAAACTGGAAATTGATGGGAACTTTCTCAACCTCATAAAGAGTAATCTGCAAGATCACCTACAGTTAACATCATTCTTAATGGTAATAGAGTAGGCAGTTTCCTCCTGAGACAGGGAAAAAGGCACAGAGATCCTCTTTCACCACCAGCATTGTATTGAGCGTGCTACCTAGAAAACAAGAAAAATAAAATGTAAACAGATTGATAAAAAAGAAAGAAAATTGTCTTTATTAATTGATGACATTTTTTATGTAGAAAATACAAAGATTCCATAGTAAAACTCCTGGAAACAATGACTTGTCAAGGTCACAGAATAGAAGATCAATATACAAAAGCCAATCACTTTCCTGTTTACTGGCAATAAGCAAGTTGACTTTGAAATTAGAAGCTATGTATCATTTACAGTAACAGCACAAATTGAAATATGTAGCTATAAATCTAACAAAATACAAACAGGATCCACACGCCAAAATGAAACAAAACAACAAAACGGAAAAAGACTGATGAAATAAATCAAATGAGATCTAAATGGGAGATGTTCTCTGTTCATATATTGGAAGTATTGTTAAGGCATCAATTTTACAAAATCAATCAATGAGATCAGTGCAATTCCAAGAAGAATTTCAGCCACTTTGTAGAGATCAATAAGTTATTCTAAAAAAGACCTAGACTTAGACAACAGAATACTTATTAGAAGAAGAAAGCTGGAATAGACACACTAAAAAAATTAAAGTCCAACTATAAAGCTACTGTAATCAAGATAACATTTTATTGATGAAAGAATGCATGCGTGGATGGAACAGAATAGACCCACACATGTATAGTAAACTGATTTGTGACAAAGGCACACAGGCAGTGCAATAGGTATAGGATAGTCTTTCGACATACAGTGGTAGAACACTTGGAAAATATATGCAAGAGAAGACCTAGACACAGAGCTTATACCTTCCACAAAAATTAACTCAAAATGGATCCTAGCTCTAAATGTAAAATGCAAACCTATAGAATTTTTATAGAAAAAATTAGGAGAAAATATGTGACTTTGGGTTTGGTCATAAATTTTACAATATGACAGGAAAACCCAATGCCTAAAACACTGATAAGTTGGACTCTATTAAATACCTGATCTTGCTCTCCCGATTAGCACTCAAGCTCCTCTCCTTTGTCTGTGTCTTCTGTCCACTCCCCACTTCTATACCGTCTGTGACCAAGCTGTCAGGCTGCCTGGCACATTCCTCTGGAGTTTTATCTGAGATGGGGCTATGTTTCCCAAGCCCTCACTTCTGAAGGTCTGAGGCCTTGACCCACTCAGACCCTTGGGGGGAGGTTCTCATTGAGCAATGGTCAGGTGCTGGCCCACCCCCAGGAACATTTGCACAACCATGTAGCTGCTGATGCCCAGAGACTGCAGCTAGGTGCCAGCCTGCCCCAGAAAAAGTTTGCATAATTGTGTAGCATCAGCGTTTCAGGGACTATGGCAAATCACAACACACATCTGTCACCAGGCTTTACCCCAAACGTTCTTGTTCAAACACCAACGAATGTGGCTGATTTCCAGGGTCTTCAGGGACCCTTGCCTGTGTGAAGGCTGCACAGCGTTTACCAAATGTCCTCCAAGCAGGGGGGCTACCTCTCTCCATGTGGCCCTTAGACCCCTCGGACCTTGGACTCTGCTCTTGGGTATTCTCTCTTCATACCAGAGCTCTGTCAGGTATTGACCTGTGGAGTTTCAGACTCTCCGCTCCCCCTGTTTATAAGAGTCTTGATGGAATTTAAATCCTCTCCTTTCTCCTTTTTCCTTTCTCCCTTTTTTTTTCAGTCCCTTGTGGCTGTTTCCACTCTTCCTCTATGTTTTCAGCTGCTTTTTGGGGGGAGGGGTTGCTTTTCCTATACTCTACCCCCATCTCTGTCCTCTCTCCACAAGCAAAAACAGCTCCCTCCCTCCATGGCTTCTTTCTCCACCAGTTCACTTCTCCATGCTGCATACCTACTGAGTTCTGTGGTTCATGTTGTGCTGATTGTTGTGTTAATCCTCAAATCATTTTTCTAGGTGTACAAGGTGGTTTGGTGTTTATCTGGCTGCATTTCAAGGATGAGAGATGTGAAATAACTTCCATGCTGTTACCGTCTTGGCCGCCTCCACCTCCCATGAATTTCTTATAGCATAATGAAAATACTCTATGACAATACATTGTCAACCTCTGTCTATTCAGTCAACTATACATATTTATTTATAGCATTATGCAGATGTGTAATTTTGGGGTAAAGAATATTCAAACCAAACCAGCCTAAGGCCTACTTTTATCAAGTTTTTAGTGACCATATGAATCATTTGTGTGAAAGCTAATTTTATGTGTCAGCTTGGCTATCCTGTGGTACTGTTTTTGTTGTTGTTGTTGTTGTTGTTGTTGTTGTTGCTGCTGCTGTGGTTGTTTTCTTTTTGGTCTAACACTTGTCTAAATGTCACTGTGAAAGTATATTTTAGATGTGATTAACACATAAATAGGTAGACTTTGAATAAATTAATCTCCATAACTTGGGTAGATCCATCCTGTCAGTTGGAGGCCTTAACAGAAAATACTGAAGGACCCCAAAAACTGGTTTAACTTCCAAACTTCCTTGGAGTTAAACCTGCAATATTGACTGCTGGTAGAATTTCTAGCCTGTACTGCAAATTTCAGACTTGTCAGTCCCCCAGTCATGTGATTCAGTTCCTTAAAATAAATTTATCTCCTAATGTATATCCTATTGGTTCTGTTTTTCTGGAGAACCTTGACTAATATAGACTGTAACATCATGTTAAGCAAAATACTGAAAAAAAAAAGGGAAAAACTGCAGGTTGTTTCCAGAGATGTGACTGCTTGGTCACATGTAGGTAATGGGTATTACTTAGATTAGAAAGCCCTTTAACTTTGATGCCAGGTAGGGAGGACAGGGCTCTTTTGTAAGCATGGTGTCAAATATTCTAAACCTTTTAGCTTGGATAATAAACACATATGATTAGCTGAGTGAAAGAGGAAATTCTACAATATAGTTTATTTCATCATTTATACAGTATTGTTTTACATACATACATATCTTGTTAGTTCACTGTTTTGAGTATTTATTTCACACAGGGCACATTTTTGCCTATCTGGGGAATACACTTCTGTTGATTTCATACTTGAAAGGGAACATTACTGGATGAGAACTTATTGGCACAAAAACAGTCTTCCTCCATGAATCTGTTGCAGATGCTTAGCTGCTTTCCAACATGGAGTGATAATCAGAAGTGTGATGCCAACTGAGTTTTTTCTTCTTTGTAGGCCACTTGTTTTCTTTTTATAATGCCTATAAATCTAAAGGCATTTATCTTTGTAATAATGTCTTTTGAAAGCATAGAGTTATGACAAGATATAGTTCTTTTATTTTCCTTGGATGTGAGCAACTCTTTTTAGTTGATATAGTCAGAAATTTTAGGAAAGGTTTGTAGTAATATTACTGATGATGATGATGATGATTTTAATTTGGTTCATTTTTTTTTTACCATATCAAGCACACTCTGATCATTTTCTGGAGAAAAAAATCATTCAAAAATGAGTCTTAAGTAATTTCAATTACTATTTTCCATTTATTTTGGTGTTTGTAATTCATTTGCTATTCTTATCTTCCTTATCTTCTTTTCATTTCATCTAGTCGGCTTTTTCTCTCATTTCCAACTTGTGTTTTTCTACAAAGGTGATACCTTCACATGTAGTTTTTCTTCCTCTATATTTTGTAGTCAATTACTTTTAAGTTATTTTTAAATTAAATTCGTTTCACTTTTGTAGTAAATTATTTTTAGTTATCTACCTCTACTTAGTGTATAGTGACATGCCTTTTTTCTCAGTCTGGCTTGATTTTTAATAAGCCTTATATTGTTAGTTTTTTTTTTTTTTTTGGTGTGTTTCTTTATCATTCAGTAAGATGAACCTTCTGCATCAATTTTGTCTATAAATAGGCTTTGATTATTGCGCTTTGCATACCTCTGATCAGTAAGTACTGATCAGATCTCTTTATTAGATCTAGAGAGATGATAGGCAGATATTTAATGACTTTATACCAGTTCTAAATTCCTGTAGCAGTCTTTGATTCAATATAATTCTGTTGCTTTGAAACATAAGACTTCTCCTGCTTAACTCTGAACACATAAAGAAATAAATAATTAGTGTCACTAATTCTTTGCCAAAATTATCATTATGCTTCCTTTCTGTCTTGTGGCAATTGTAAATGATTATCACACAGATTGTGATACAGTCCATCTAAATGGACCCATACAAATACTTTCTTACAATTTTCCAGATATTGATATGACTGACTAAGATACATATATGTGAGGAGATAAGGGAGATGGTTTTCTGGTGGCCAAAGGCCATTTGGTCGAGGAATCAATTTCAGGGCTATGGGCATATGTTAAGGCTTTGTCTTTCTGATCCAGGTGGTGGAAGGAGAAAAAAAGTGGAATGGACTACTTCCTAATGTTTCTTTTTACTTCCTAATTTCTGACAGAGGATTTCACTCAGCTACAGATAGACTATGTACTATATAACCTGATGAACTTTGATGATAGATTTCTAAATAGTCTTATTTAGACTGATGATGTGAGTTTTCATCTTCTATACTGTCTCCATATAAAATCTGATGAAAAGTTAGCAAAGAATATGCTGGGGGCTCCTGCCTAGAACCCAAGTGACATTTTTAAATAAAAGTCCAATTTTCATTTATTACATTATTCTACAGTTATTAAATTTTATCTTATATAATTATTTTGTCTTTTTTTAAATCTGTTGTCATTTTTAAGTAACTTATTCAATGTGTTTGAATGAAAAGCTATTATGTATAAAAGTTGAGAACAATGTAATACAGATTCTGAAATAATTTTCCTAACAAGGACCTTACAAACTGAACAGATTTGAACTCATATATTAATACAAAATATGGACAATAAAACAAAGGAGCGATATCTCACATCTAAAAGATATTAAGTTTGCAGGTAAACATACTTGTTTAACTGAATTCATTAAAAGGAAGGTATTATTAAGAGCCTGGATGTACATCGTAATTTACTGTACATTAGGAAACTAGAAAAATCAATATGAACATATGTGTGTATGTGTGTGTATATATACATATATATTTATATATATATGTATATATACACATATATACGTAGGTTATATATACTTTACATATATACATGTATAATTTTACCAAATATGCACACATATTCATACATAAATTTTACCAGTTGGCTTGCATTTATTATGTTGGAGAATATTATTATAAAGTAAAGGGATGCATTAACTTGATAAGCCCAATGCTTTAAGGATAACAAAACTAAAATTTCTGATGCATAAACATAGTTATAGATCAAGTGCAATGGTCACATTTATTTTCTTAAATAATATTTACTTACAAGAAATCGAAAAGGAGTCTATATCAGCCATTGTTGAGAAATTTGGATGACATTCATTTGACAGTTAATGGTAAAGACCAGTATACATTATTTTCAGACACATTTGCCATCACCTTGACGTTATACAGATTATATATATGATCTATTATTTTAGATCTTTTGAAATCTCCTTACCCACACCCATCAGTAACAGAAGCTATCATATTGATTTGAACTTTTTAGGTCTTCAGTAAATAACTTATGGTTGATTCATTGTGTTTGTATATGTGTGTGTGTATACATATATATATGTGTATATGTATATATATATGTGTATATACCACATGTATATACATATGGTGTGTGTGTGTGTGTGTGTGTGTGTGTGTATGTTAAAGTTTGTTTTTGCATGTCTTTTAAATATAAAAAGATAAACTGTGGGATAAACCACTCTCATTTACACCTAGTCTTCCTCATCAACTTTTTATTGTATAAATCTTTGTCCATAGAGTCTTCATCTTACAACAGAATGGAGACCTTCAGGTATTTGGCAAGATGCATTGCCAAGTTTTAATAAAATTCTGCTGACAATAGAGTTTAGAGCTACTACTCTTCTGACTTTCCTAACCATAAATCCTTCAGATTTAGCCATCTTTCAAGCCAAAGCTGCTCAAATTATTCATGCTTGTGATGTTGCTTCAAAACTGAATCTTTCCTACAAATACTTTGCAGAGAAATAAGAAAATAGTTCAAAATAAAAGTCCTGACAAAATCAAGGCAGTATTATTATCATTTGTTTCACTTGTCTGTTTAAAGAGCAGTACACCACTGTAAGATTTTCACTTAACAAGCTCTTACCCACCCCCACCAAAATATAAAAATATTTGTAACTGAATACTACACATTGTGAGATCAAATTTTCAAACTCTAATCTCTTTTTATTTAAAATAAACCAGTGGTACTCCACTAGGGAAAAATTCTCCCAGGGCATGTTTTGCAATGTCTGGAGACATTTTGGTTTATAACAACTTTGTGGGGACTGCCTCTAGAGGGTAGAGGCCAAGGATGCTGCTGAGTATCCTACAATACACTGGACTTACCTCAGAAAAAGAATTATACAACCATAATGTCTGTAGTGCTGAGATGGAATCAATTAATTAAACTAAATCTTGTTATTTAAAAAAAAATAATATTCATTTTGAGAGACAGAGCATGAATGGGGGAAGGGCAGAGACATAGGCAGACACAGAATCCGAAGCAGGATACAGGCCCTGAGCTGTCAGCACAGAACCTGATGTGGGGCTCGAACCCACGAACCTTGAGATCTTGACCTAAGCCGAAGCTGGATGCTTAACCAACTGAGCCACCCAGGCGCCCCAAAATCTTGTTATTTTTTTAAATTAAATTAAATTAAATTAAATTAAATTAAATTAAATTAAATTAATTAGAGAGTGTGCAAGTGTTGGGTAGTGGGGTAGAGGGGCAGAGGGAGAGGGAGAGAATCTTAAGCAGGCTCCATGTTCAACATGCATCCTGACACCTCCATCTCATGACTGTAAGATCATGACCTGAGCTGAAATCAGGGATCAGGTGCTTAATCGACTGAGCCACCCAGGTGCTCCTAAATCTTGCTATTTTTAATAGTACAACTGTCTCAGTGGCTTCAGCTTTTATGAAACTCTGAGATCATGCAGTACCCAGTATTTGAACATCCTCATTACTTGCTTCAAATCTTTTTAAGCTGCTCAGTATAAAATTCACGGACTGACATTCCCTACACTAGGGAAAACAGGACCCTTTAGACTGAGATGTTTATGTATAGGTACGTAGCATTTCAAATTCTAGGAAATGTGAAATTTCTAAACAGATAATGCCTGGCTAGGCGCTACTGGTGAACTTAAACATTTATTAGCTCCTATTTGTTGCATCATCTGTGATATAGTAGGTATTGATGAGAGTCAATGCCTGCTATAAAATGAGAAAGCTGAAGTAGAAAAATGCTTCCTGTCCTCATTCTACAAGCACAGAAGAAGCATGTGCTTGGTACAGTCAAGGCACAGACTCTGAACTCCAGGTGATGAGAAACAAAGAGGAAGTCAGTGATTGTTTACTTTAACCTAATAGGTTTTAGTAGTGCTCAAGGGGTGGGGTAGGAGAGGGAATTGGGTGAAGCATATTTTTATGTTTTTGTAAATTAATGGTAGGCATATAAATGTTACAAGTTTCAAAAACTGTAATAGTGAAGCTATTTAAAATTTAAAATTATATAATATTCTAATGATTCTGTTATTGGGGATCTATCCCATAGAAATAAAAGTATTAATTCCTAAAGACATACGTACAAAATATTTACTATATAAACTTAGTAGAGCCCTCACAATTGGAATGCCCATTTAATAATTTATGGTGCATGGAATATTATGTAGCTATTGGAAAAATAAAGCACTAGAGCTGTATCAGATATGGAAGAAAGGAATTGTTAAGGCATCATGAGTGAGAAAAATACAATAAAGATTATATAATACAATTCCCTTTACAAAAAATGATCAGATGTGTGTGTACATGTGCACAGAATGTGCATTGCCCGTGTGTCTGTTTAGGTGTACGTAAGATTGCATAATGGTTTTGTTTCACATACAAGATAGTTCTAGTGCTTCCTGTTTCTTGGCTTTGCAGGATTACCTTGCCTCCCACCTATTTCCCAATTCTGGTTCTCTAGGCAACTACCCATTCTGTGAGGCTGTGTACAGTCTGTTTATTTAGTTTAAGATAACCAACATAGTTTTAAATGCAACCGATAACTCTGACAAACACAGGTATATTTCTTTTCTGACTTGTACAATGAGCCCCCAAATTGTCCCTGGTGTGTTTTCTCAGTCTTCGGCCTTAAGTCCTCACTCCCTGTCAAGGTCCAGCCTGTGATGTCTTTTCCTGTCCCTGCATTGAGCCGTTCTGCTCATTAGTAGGTCTGTTATATTAGCCACAGAAGAGCCATCTGGAAGGTAGAGAAAAATGCTTTCTGGAAGGTAGAGAAAAATGCTGTGGTGGGGAAAAAAATTGGTATATCAGGTAATTTTAAAATTGGAATAAATCTTAACCTAAATATTACTTTATATGTTGTGATGCTCTACAGCCACAGTGAGAAAAATCTCGAGGAAGAAACATATTTTTTGTCTTCTTATGTGTTTCATCTTTACAGTCTTGAACAGACTGAAGAAGTGTTTAAAGTTTAGGAGCATGTCATTTAAAGAGTGCAATTCTTAAGTCACTCCTAGTCTGGTTCATTAGAGGAAACATGTAAAAATGCTTGGGTATCTTTAAAGGAATGTTTTACCTTGCTGACTACTGTCACTAAATATATCTTTTTCTGACTTGTAATTTATCTTCAGTTTCTTTCATTGCCCCACTACCAGGTAATAGGGATTATCATTTCCTTAGACTCCCATTCAATAATACAAAACATTTTAATTAACTCAGCCATAACAGTGCACTCATTTGCCAGAGATATCTTGAGTTGAACAATTTTCTAGTCCAGACAGCTACATTTTAAGTTGTCATCAAGCCTCAGACAGTGCCTTTGTAACCATGCACATTTAAGAAATTAAAATACCAGCAGGAATGCTCTTGACACAATATAAAGAAAAAATTTAATGTTAGAGTATCTGTTTTTAATTCTTCCCCTTCTCAAGTATATCGGTTTACCTATATGCCTAATTATTTATCTCATCTTGCATTGTCAAGAATAAATCATTATTTTATTGGTTTTAATAATTAAAAAAATAGATTTGGTGTTAGAGCCACAACCAGATTTCATCACCCTTCATTTGACAAATACCAAAAATTAACCCCAGTAACTTTTCATGATACATACCAGGAACATTGGTATAATTCATAACAAGTTTTTTGCTGTTTTCTAACAAGATACTGGTGGGTTTTTTATTACCCAAAAGTGATGAGTTCCTAAAGAATTAATTTTAGAATTAATTTTAATTAATTTTAGCAACTATTAAACAACATAACCTGTTGTGGACAAATGATACAGTCAAGCCTGATTGGGCTTAGTATTACTTTGCAGTGTGTTTTCAATTAACAGGAATCCAACAATAAATAACAATTTCCTCAAATAGGAAATTAAGTCAATAAAGCATATGGTTTTTCTACTCTTATTATTAAATATATAACAGAGGGGTGAAGTCAACTGAGGAAGTTTCAGATCTCTAAAGTGACATGGTGTCCTTGGACCAGACATTTTAATCTAAAAGTGAGGATTCTTAAGTTTTATCTGTGTGATACAGGACTCTATCTTTTTTATGATTAAATGTTTTTAATGGACAAAAGTAATTTCATGGGTGACTAATTCCACAGATGGAAATAATGCCTACCACCTGTTCAAGATAGATGACAACTGATACAGTTGTCCAAACACCTCGGTTTAAGTCCTTGTTTTTTGGTTTGCTTGCTTTATGACCTTGGGGGGGTGTCAATTGCCTCAGATCAGCCTTCTCGGCAAGAATATGAAAATAATGTGATAATAAGATATCCCCTACCTATTATGGTTCCTGATCTGAAGTTTAACATATAAATCAAACTATTATACAAATTAATAATAATTTACAGACATTGTCTGCAGACATGAGGCATAGGAGAAACATCACACTGAAATTCTGTTAGCAGCCTTTCTTTTAGAACTACAGACTAAAATTTGAGTTTACCTTCAAATATACAATATATACCTAGTAATAGAAAATACAAATGGCAAACTTTTGTTCAATGTCACCTTCTCAAAATACCACCAAGGCAATGTGTTGCTAAGTCAAAGCTGGGTTCCTTGAATATTCCAGTAAGGAAAAGTCCTACCTGGACAGAGTTTCAGTATCAGTAGGGGATATTTGTGGGGTTTTGGAGTTTGGCTTAAGGTAGCTGTTTCAGTTCAGGAATTTGATTAAGATTGAGTAAGGAACATAATATATTTTAGAATTCATGGATGTAATAGCAAAGCACTCATTTCAGAAGCTTTGGAGAGTAAACAATTATTCCATGGTATCTACTGAAAAGTTAAACAGTCTTATGCATATTCAAGTGGATTATTCAGAAAGTCTGTGGAACAAACAGTAATGTTATTTACAACCTTTGTCTTGCTGGACAAGAATTTCCTGGAATAGCAAAATCATATTGATGAAGACTGTAGAATTTTATTAGTGAAGAGAGCTGAAGAGTAAAATGCTGTTGATGTGGACAATAAACTGAGTGAGTATAGATGGTTATAGTTTCAACTATACAAAATGTTCAAATTAAAAAATGTTTATTATAGACACACTTTATATCTTCCTAATAAAAGAATTCCTATACGTTTGCAGATCTTAACTAAACTCAGTATAAATCCTCTATATTTATCCCTGAAAATGAGGTCAGCCCAATTTATAGAATAATCCACTGGGAAAATACTAGATTAGTAGAAAGAGATGTTCTGTAGCTTTGGCACTGACTTTGAATTACTTAGAGCTAAATAGAAATGTTATGTTTCTTATCCCTCCCACATTCTGAGTCTTGGAGGATGATGGGATCAAGTATCAGGGAAATAGCTTTTTATTTACTTTGGTTTTTATTATTGGACACATATATTACCTTTTCTTAGGGAGAGATTATATTTCTTTAAAATTGTCTAGATATGTCTAGAAATATGATGATATTTCTCTGTTAATAATACTAATAGTAAAGAAAAAAAGAGCTCCAGCAGACTAGAGTTAAGCTGTAGAAATTTTAAAAAGAGTATAATTATTGTTTTTTATGAATATCAATATGGGTCAGTAAAGATATGACCCATATACTCCAAATTAATGTCATTATTTATTATATATGCAAGTAATCTAATAGGTATTTTAATTAAATTTACAAATCAATCTAATAAATTACATCTAAAAGATTAAATCTAATATTTATAGTTCAGAAAAGGGCAGAGAGGAGGATTTAGGGACTCAGTGATAGTTTTTTTCCTTGTAAACATCAGTGAGTCCTGTTATTACTATAGCTTCCTTTCCAGTAATCTGATGTACACTAAGAGGCTAAAGTTATAATTTTGAGAGTATAAGATTTTCAAGGAAAAAACAATATGCATAAATATTTCACTTTGTATTGTTACTAGTTTAATTGTAAGATGTTTATTGCCTAGTCTATATAATACCAAAATCACATCTATAAATTCCAATTAATAGCTATTTAGTTACAAAGTATAATATCTTCTACCAAATGAAATGTGACCTAATTAATTTGTTTGAGTAAGCTGTGGCTGAAAAAACTTGTCTTAAGTTCAAAATAATAATAATGATAATAGTGATGATGATGATGTCTAGCTGCATTTATAAAGAATAATTTTGGCCTAATCAAATGTCTCATCTCTGGTAGTTTCCTTTTAGCTTCAAATTGTTTTGCAGTTGTATCACTTTCAAATGCTAATGTGTTGGATGGCCAGATTCAAATTGTCCAAAGCAAAACTTTACATGCCAAGGATTATCCCAATTTTTCACACTGTATAACTGGATAATTTCATTAAAAATCATTTTTTAAAGAGTATTTAGGGAAACATTTTAAAACAATTTTCTGGTGATGAATGTATATAAATAGTTCTTTAAAAATTTTTTTTAATGTAATTTATTGTCAAATTGGCTAACATACAGTGTATACAGTGTGCTCTTGATTTTGGGGGTAGATTCCTGTGATTCATTGCTTATATACACCACCCAGTGCTCATCGCAACAAGTGCCCTCATCCATGCCCATCACCCATTTTCCCCTCTCCCCCGACCCCTCCCAATCAACCCTCAGTTTGTTCTCTGTATTTAAGAGTCTGTTATGGTATGCCTCCCTCCCTCTCTGTTTGTAACTATTTTTTCCCCTTCAGTTCCCCTATGGTCTTCTGTTAAGTTTCTCAAGTTCCACGTATGAGTGAAAACATATGATATGTGCTTTTCTCTGACTGACTTATTCCACTTAACACAATACCTTCCAGTTCCATCCACATTGCTGCCAATGGCAGGATTTCATTCTTTCTCATTGCCAAGTAGTATTCCATTGTATATATAAACCACGTCTTCTTTATCCATTTATCATTTCATGGACACTTAAGCTCTTTACACAACTTGGCTATTGTTGAAAGCACTGCTGTAAACATTGGGGTACACGTGCCCCTATGAATCAGCACTCCTGTATCCTTTGGATAAATTCCTAGTAGTGCTATTGCTGGGTCATAGGGTAGTTCTATTTTTAATTTTTTTGAGGAACCTCCACACTGTTTTTCAGAGCGGCTGCACCAGTTTACATTCCTACCAACAGTGCAAGAGGGTTCCTGTTATGTATAGAAATAGTTTAAATTAAATATACACACATCATAAATTTTGGCCCAACTATAACGCTGCTCTGTAGTTAAAATATACAATATTTATGGTGATAAATACGGTATAACCTTTTACTCTTTTTTTCAAGTTTATTTTTATTTATTTATTTTGAGAGAGAGACAGAGAAAGCAGGGGAGTGGCAGAGAGAGGGAGAGAGAGAATCCCAAGCAGGCTGTGCACTGTCAGCATGAAGCTTGATGCGGGGCTTGAACTCAGAACTGTAAGATCATGACCTGAGCCCAAACCAAAAGTTGGACGCTTAACTGACTCAGCCACCGGGATGCCCCATGGTATGACCTTTTGTAAATTGAAATATACTTGACACACAATGTTATGCTAGTTTCAGGTGTGCAGCATAGTGATTCAGCAACTGTATATGCTGTACTCATAACTGTAGCTATCATCTGCCACCAGACAACACTATTATGAAACCATTGACTGTATTTCTTATGCTGTACCTTTTATCCCCTTGACTTATTTATTCCCTGATAAAGGACAGCAATTAAAAGGGGAGAAGCAAAATGGGTGAAGGGGAGTGGGAGATACCCCTTTACCTATTTTGCTTCTCCCCTTTTAATTGTTGTTTTAAAATTGTAAATATGAGCTAAAGCAATGCCTGGGAATCTGAGCCGTGACTTAGACTTTAGGGAGAAGAAGAATGGTTACCGATGATAACAGAGACCCAGGTCTCATACCATTTAATAATCAAGGTGAAGTGGATTGAAGCCACTACCATTATAGTCTGGCAAAAGCACTGATTTTGTCCTGAATCTTTCACCTGTAGTTGGTTAAACACTTTAGCAAGTTAAGTATCTTTCATTAGTATCAGTGTGCTTATTTGCACACCTATTTGAGGGTAACAATTCTGCCTTCTAGGAGTTGTAAAGAAAAATGTACAAAGTTTAGAGTGATATGTAATAAGTAATTGATAGTAAATTGTTAATCTATTAAACTGCTTTGTATACTATTATTTTCTTAAAAACTAACATTTTATGTTTGCTTAATACAGAATATGATTTACCCAGGAGTCCTTGCCTCCTTGAAAGTCCATTTTATATAAACCCATTGGATTTAATATATTTGCATCAGGAAGCATAAGCCAGTTACAATCTCTTATTTTACCACATATTAGTGATATAATAATGATGACGATGATCATGATAGCAATAACAGTAATAATAGTAAATAATAGCAGTGGTTGACATTTAGGTTAATGTTTGTCCATATTTGATAAAAGAGGGACTAAAACTTACGAACATTTGAAAAATATATTGCAGGCCACGCACCTGGTAGATGGCTAGGCTGATATTTGAGCCCAGATTATCTCACTCCACAATTCATGATACTGATCATCATTTGTAGAGGTCAGTGCTGCTAACCTAATAGTAAAATAACTGTATCTGTACCTGTCCCATTTGCCTTCATTTCTGAGCAGACCCATGTGGCTAGACTGCCATTATTACCTTATGGATGGAAAGATCAGATTAGTTTTAAGTATTTAGTTTTTCCTCAGTACCTTCAAAGTTTGTACTTACTACTGCTTTCAAGAAATTCTTAAAGTTCTGTCCTCAGAATGCAATCCTAATATTCACTCAGCTAGGGCAAGAAACAGCTAAAAAGAGATAACGATTCCAAATAAATAGGAAAAAGATGTTTTGTTTTTCTTTTTTCAAGGTGGTACCAGTCTTAAGGGTACTGCTGGAGAATGTGTCCCAATGAACGGGATAAAGTAATTGTCTCTGCAGCAGTGATATCACTGGAACAATATTGGATATGTTGCACATGTGCTATTTAAAGGTCATTTTTCCTCTTTTTTTTTTAATGTTTATGTATTTATTTAGAGAGAACATGCACATGAATGGGGCAGAAGTAGAGAGAGAGGGAGACAGAATCTCAAGCAGGCTCTACACTGTCAGTGCAAAGCCTGACATGTGGGGCTTGATCTCATGAAACGAGATCATGACCTGAGCCAAAATCAAGAGATGCTTAAACAACTGAGCCACCCAGGAGGCCCTTTCCTCCTCTTTCTAATTGATGATATCTGTTCTCTCTTGGTTTACTACTCAACATTCTGATCACTACATTGGTAAAATCTCTCAAAGGCTATGACTGTCACTTCTGGTTGTAGCATACAAGATTTCCAATATTTATGGGGTCAAGTTTCTAGTTTCAACAATAATTATGGTCTTTTACAGTCAACTTCAGCTAAATAGCAAGTAAAAGTAAGGATATTATTATTTTGTATCTTTATATTTTTATTTCTGAGAGAGAGAGAGAGAGCAAGCAGGGGAGGAGCAGAGAGAGAGGGAGAGAGAGAGAGAATCCGAAGCAGGCTCCACACTGTCAGCGCAGAATGTGACGTGGGGCTTAAACTCACGAACCATGAGATCATGACTTGAGCCAAAATTAAGAGTTGCATGCTTAACAGACTGAGCCACCCAGGCCCCTTAAGGATATTGTTACCATGGTATGATTTTAGGTTGGGCACTAGCTGTACTAACCAGCCCTGGCAAGGCCAGGAACAATGCCCAGAGAAAAGGGAGGGACAGAATAGCCATTTTTCTGGATCATATTCATGTAAGACCTCCTGAGGCATTTCCCCAAGAACTAAAGTTACAGAGAAATGGTACATTTCTGAAAAATGCTCATGATGTATTTTAAAACTGCCCACTAAAGACGACATTACCTGTCCTGGACTGTATTTTATTTCATATATGAAATTCTTACGATTATTTTATAGATTGAACATTATACTTTTAGTTTTTGTGCTAATTTTTCAATTCATTAAAATTTTCAATGTAAATTGATATTATAGATTTGTAAAACTTGGTTTTCCTTTATTTAATACTGTTATTTTGGGGGAGAGAGGAAAGAGGAAGAGGAGGAGTTAGAAGAGGGGGAGAGAGGGGTTGGAGGAGAAAGGAAAGGAGGAGGAGAGAGACATCATCAGTAAAGGCAGCCTGGGATTCTCTCAGGCTCTGCAGCATCCTGCCTGGAAATGTTCTGGCATCTCTGTCTCTTTTGAAAATTTAAATAAGCAGATAAAAATTAAAAACAAAAAAAAATGAAGGAATGAAGTAGGAGGAAGGGAGGGAAAAATAAGGATGTTTATAATGTACTTTTGTATCTTTGGGTGAAAGAACCTTTCAGGCCAGCATATATAGAGACAAATTAAATTATTATTCCAATTAGCCTGCATTTAAAGCCATTATCTTCAAGGCCAAAGAAAGTCTTTGTAATACTATACATAATGCAGTTGATTTTTAAAATTCCCAAACTTGCTTGCCTTGCTGTGCAGGCTTTTAAATGATATAACATATTTAAACTTTTTTTAATACTTCAAAGACATTAAGCATTTGGCAGTGCCAATCCCAACAAAAGTGTTGAAATAGATGGAAATTTAAAACAAAATAAGAAAATTCAATGGAAAAGCAAACAAGTCAAAAATACAATATTAAAAAAAAAGACATTTCCTAGTAGTAGCACTGAATATAAGTTACCTATGTCTGTAACCAGAGATATTCAAAATTGGTATGTATAGAAAGTGTAGAACTTAAATAAGTAAAATTAACAATTTAGATAACTGAAAAGATATACAATGTTTAGTAAAGAGAAGGCAAGTTTATAAAGTTGTTGTTTAATGTCAGATTGATAAAGATTTTCAATATAATTCCAGTAATATCAGATTTTTTATGGAAAATGATTACATGATTTATTTTTTTTAAATTTATTTATTTTGAGAGAAAGAGAAAGCCAAGGAGGTGAGGGGCAGAGAAAGAGTGAAAGAGAGAGAATCCCAAGCAGGCTTCCCGCAATCAGCATGGAGCCTGATGCAGGGCTTGAACTCATGAACTGTGCGATCATGACCTGAGCTGAAGTCAGATGCATAACTGTCTGAGCCACGCAGGTGCCCCTAATTTTTTTAAACCCAAATTACTGACAAAAATCTTAACAAGAAATGCAGGACTTTGCCTCCAGACATATTACCAAGTTATGTTTATTAATACATATTAAGTATGATATTAGTATATTTGTCACCAAGTTGATAAGTGTATGAGAATGACTGCCTTAAAACAGGTGTATATAGGGATTGAATTTTGGTATATGTTCAAAAGAAGTATGTAAAATTAGTATGGAAAAAAGATTTTTTTCAATAAAATAGTTACAAAAATATTTATATTTTAATAATATGACATTGGATCCCTTCCTCAGAAAAATTAAGGATTTGTTGTTAAATACTGTCATTAGAGAATGTAGGTTAATACATTTTACAACCTGGAATATGCAATAATTTCTTAAACATGACCCAAAAGTACTGATTGTAAAGGAAATGACAGAAGTTAGCCTTTCTTGTTCACCTAAGGACCCCTTCCACATAAGTGGAACTGTAGTAACAAATAGCAGAAAATATATTTTTGATACCCATAATTATCAAGGGATTGGCTATCAAGATGCTGTTTACAATCCTACAAATCAGTAAACTCATGTAACTAATAGAAAAAAAGGTAAAAAAACATAAATATTTAATAGAAGAGGAAGAAATATACTTATAAACGTAAGGTAAGATATTAAATATCATCCATA
Source organism: Acinonyx jubatus (assembly GCF_027475565.1). Taxonomy (NCBI): domain Eukaryota; kingdom Metazoa; phylum Chordata; class Mammalia; order Carnivora; family Felidae; genus Acinonyx; species Acinonyx jubatus. The sequence continues at coordinate 96,282,368 of NC_069388.1, forward strand.
ACTAGAAAATACAAATCAAGACAGTAAAGAGATAGGATTTGGTGTTCATTACATGGGAAAAATTTAAATGATGTGTCCATATTGTTTAACTTATGCATTTCTTAGGAAGCATATAAATTTGTGTACTTCTTTGGAAAGTACATGGCATTGTCTCCTGTGGTGGACATTTTTATTTTTTATTTTGTTAAATTTTTTAGAGAAAGGGAGAGAGCAAGCATGAGCTGGGTTGAAGGGCATAGGGAGAGAGATAGAGACAGAGAATGAGAATCCCTCAGTGTGGAGCCTAACCCGGGGCTGGATCCCCCAACCCTGGGATCAAGACCCAGCCAAAATCAAGAGTCAGACACTCAACAGACTGAACCATCTAGATGCCCTGATTGGTTGACATTTTTATATGCCTTATGACTTCAACAATTTTCCTTCTTGCTGTATTCTTTTCAAGAATCTCTTACACATGTACAATAGGCAGCAGGTGCAAGAATATTTATGTTATTATTGTTCACAGTAGCAAAACCCACAAATCAACCCATATTAATTACCTATTGTGTCACAAATTACCGACAAATGTAGTGACTTAAAACAAACCACATTTATTACATAACAGTTTGAGTATGAATGCTTGTGGTCATGGTCACTCAAAAAGCAGCAATCAAGATGATGGTCACAGCTGTAGTCGTTTAAAGGCTTAACTAGGGGAAAATCTGGTTTCATTCCCACTCATATGACCTTTGGCAGTTTTTCGGTCCTCATTCATTGTTGGCTGAACACATTACTTTCTTATCATGTGAATCTGTCATTTGGCTACTGCTAATATGACAACTTGTCTTCCCTAGAATGAGGGCTCTGAAAAACAGGGCAAGACAGAAATCATAATCTTTTTATAACCTGTTTTGGGAGATGATAGACTATCACTTTCGCTATATTTTATTTGTTAAAAGCAAGTCCATACCATAGTTAGATATCATGGTACAGGTATCATTGGGACAGACTTAAAGGCTGTGTACCACACAACTCAAATGCCTATCAAAGGGAGAATAAGTAAAGTGACTATAGTATATTCAAACAGTGGAATATTATGCAATGCTCAAAATGAATGAACTCTAGAGACCCACATAATATTCCTAAATTTTAGCAATCCAGTATTAACTGAAATAAAGTAAAAATAAAAACAAAAACAACCCATAAAGCATAATACCCACTACAAATTTTACAGCACTTCACATGAACATTTATTATGTGTTTAAAGGAACATACATATATATTCACATGCATATTTATTATATATAGTATTTATATATAAAAATATAACTATATTTAAAATATATTTAGCTATATATTTAATTATACAATTTAAATTATATTTACATTTTAAAATAGTACAAATATACTACTTTATGTGTGTGTATATATATATACATATACATATATATATGTGTATATATATAAAGCTATATATAGGTTTATAACAAGGATAGAAAAGTATTCCAGGTAATGGTTAATTTAGAATGTGAGACAGGAGTGCATGGGTGGCTCAGTCGGTTAAGCGTCCGATTTTGACTCAGGTCATGATCTCGAAGTTTGTGAGTTTGAGCCCCGCGTCAGGCTCTGTGCTAACAGCTGTTTCAGATTCTGTGTCTCCTCCTCTCCCTGCCCCTCGCATGCTCATGCTCTGTCTCTCCCTGTCTCTCAATGATAAATAAATGTTAAAAAAATAAAAATAAAAAAAGGAAAAAGAACGTGAGACAGCAAGATGGGTTAATACAAGGGACCATGTGATTAGATATAGATTGTTACCAAGATCTCAGCTTTTTTGCTTATAGATTTGCAAATGCTAATACTTTGTTAAAAATTTAAGCCTAGGGATGCCTGGATGGCTCAGCTGGTTAAGTGTCCAACTTCGGCACAGGTCATGATCTCACACTTAATGAGTTTGAGCCCCACATCAGGCTCTGTGCTGACAGTTCATAGCCTGGAGCCTGCTTTGGATTCTATGTGTCCCTCTCTCTCTGCTCCTTCACCACTCATGCTTTGTCTCTCTCTCTCTCTCTCAAGAATAAATAAAACATTAAAGAATTTAAAGAAATTATAGCCTAAACCACTGAAGAAAGTGCATGATAACCTAATGATTATGTATGCTAATGTGACCAGTTACACAGCCACCAACACCACCAGTAACTATGAAAAGTGGTGATCAAATATGATCTAATGAACAAGGTAGTAAAAGAAATGTCAAAGGAGGAGACACATGTAAGAATTTTATTTTTGGTCATCACCATTGAGGAAAATGAGTTCCTGATTTTTCTGCGAATAAAAAGGTGTCAGAGTAGGCAAGACAGGGCCAATGCATACCAGTTATTAGCAACTTTCACCTATGGAAAATGAAAGACTCAAGAGCAGATGATCAAATTGCTTTCGGGATTAATATAGCTACAAGGACTGGGTCTTACCTCAAAGTTCAAGGGACTTGCATGAAGCCAGCATGAAGACAAAATCTATGTAATCTAGCATATGTGACATAGTAACTAAAAGAAATTACCAAGCAAGAAAATTAGATAGGATTATTGCCTTTCTGGGCTGCCAGTCTTTCAAAGGAAGAATTATGGCTAGGGACCAGAACAAGGTTCTGGGACCCCTTTAGAAACAAGGTTGGCAAGATGCCGGCGGTCTCCTCCTCAAAACTTGTGATTCACTATCCATTTGCCAAGAAAACTGCTTCCATCCCTACTGGGTGTTTTGTATTGATCTTACCCAACCAGGCCAAGAGAAACTTCTGGAATTGAGCCTGCAGTTAGTCAATATTGGGAATTCTAGGTAGGTATCCCCATACCCTTTTGTGTGTTATTCAAGCTCAGAAGAGTGCAGTTTTCTGTATTTCACCTCTTTGGTTAAGTTTATTCCTAGATCTTTATTGTGTTTGGTGCAATTGTAAATGGGATTGTTTTTTTTTTTTTTAATTTCACTTTCTGCTGCTCTGTTAATAGTGTGTAGGAATGCAACAAATTTTTGTACATTGATTTTGTATTCTGTGTCTTTCATCAGTTCTAGTAGTGTTCTAGTGGAGTCTTTAGGAATTTCTATATATATATTATGTCATCTGCATATAGTGAGAACTTTACTTCTTTCTTATCAGTTTGGATAGCATTTTTTTTATGTTGTCTAATTGCTGTGGCTAGGACTTCCACTAATATGTTGAATAAAAGGGGTAAGAATGAACATCCTTGTCTTGTTCCTGACCTTATTGGAAAAGCTCTCAGTTTTTCAACATTGAGTATTGTTGCCTGTGGGTTTTTCATATAAGGCCCTTATTGTGTTGAGATATGTTTCCTCTAGACCTACTTTGCAGAGGCGTTTTATCATCAATGGATGTTGTACTTTGTATCAAATGCCTTTTATGCATATTATTGAAATTATCTTAGTGGTTTTTATCCTTTTTCTTATTGATGTGATATATCACATCGATTGTTTTGTGAATATTGAACAAACCTTGCATCCCAGGAATAAAACTGACTTGATTGTGGTGTATGATTTTTTAAAGGTTTATTTATTAATTTTGAGATAGAGAAAGAGCAAGAACGAGCATGGGAGGGGCAGAGAGAGAGAGAGAGAGAGAATCAGAATCTCAAGCAGCCTCCATACTGTGTGGAGCTGGACACCAGGCTCAATCTCAGGAACCAAGAGATCATGACCTGAGTTGCATGCTTAATTGATTGAGCCACCGGGCACCTCAATTGTGGTATATGATTTTTTAAATATATTTTTGGCTTCATATTGCTAATATTTTGTTGAGGATTTTTACGTCTATAGTAATGAGAAATATTGGCTTGTAGTTCTCTTCTTTAGCGGTGTCTGTTTTTGGTATCAGATGATTTTGGTATCATAGAATGAATTTGGAAGTTTTCCTTCCTTTTGTATTTTTTTGGAATAGTTTGAGAAGAATGAGTGTTAACTCTTATTTAAATGTTTTGTAGAATTTGCCTGTGAAGCCATCTGGTCTTAGGCTTTTGTTTATTACTGATTCAGTTTCATTGCTAGTAATTAGTCTGTTCAAATTTTCTATTTCTTCTTGCTTTAGTTTTGGTAGGTTATATGTTTCTAGGAATTTATCAATTTCTTCTGAGTTGTCCAATTCGTTAGCATATAGGTTTTCATAATATTCTATTACAGTTGTATTTCTGTGGTGTTGGTTGTTTTTTCTTCTCTTTCATTAGTAATTTTGTTTGTTTGGGTTCTCTCTTTTTAATGAGTCTGGCTAGAGGTTTATAAATTTTGTTGATTTTTTTTCGAAGACCTAGCTTCTGGTTTCATTGATCTATTCTAGTGTGTGTATGTGTGTGTGTGTGTGTGTGTGTGTGTGTGTGTGTGTGTGTGTGTTAGTTTTTGTATTATTTATTTTGGCTCTAATATTTATCATTTCCTTCCTTTTTCCAGTTTTGGATTTTATTTGTTCTTCTTTATCTAGCTCCCTTAAGTGTAAGGTTAGATTGTTTATTTGAGATTTTTCTTGTTTCCTGAGGTAGACTATAAACTTCCCCCTTAGAACCATTTTTGCTGCATCCCAAAGATTTTGGACCATTGTGTTTTCATTTTCATGTAATTTTATTTTCTTTTTCTGATTTCTTAGTTGATTCATTCACTGATTAATAGCATCTTATTTAACCGCATGTATTTGTGCTTTTCCCAGATTTTTTTTCTTGTAGTTGATTTCTAGTTTCATAGTGTTTTTGTCATAAAAGAGGCATGGTATGACTTCATTTTTTAAATTTGTTGAAACTTGTGGCCTAATATGAGATCCCTTTTGGACAATGTTCAATGTGCATTTGAAAAGAAAGTGTATTTTGCAGTTTTAGGATGGAATGCTCTGCATATGTCTGTTAAATTCATCTGGTCCAGTGTGCCATTCAAAGCCACTGTTTCTTCATTGATTTGCTGTTTGGATGATCTGTACATCAATGTAAGTGGGGTGTTAAAGTCCCTTACTATAATTGTATATTACTGTTGATTATTTCATGTTTAACTGTTTTGCGTATTTGGGTGCTCTGTGTTGGGTGCATAAACATTCACAATTGTTATATCCTCTTGTTGGATTCTCCCCTTTATTATTATATAGTGTCCTTTGTCTCTTCTTACAGTCTTTTTTTTTTTAAACCTGTGTCGTTTGATGTAAGTATTGCTACTTGGGTTTCTTTTCAACTTCACATTTGCATAATAAAGCCTTCTTCATCCCATCACTTTCAATTCAAAGGTGTCTCTTAGTCTGAAATGAGTGTCTTGTAGGCAATGTAAAATAGGTCTTGTTTTTGTTTAGTCCACTGTCATCCTATATCTCCTGATTAGAACATTTACTCCCTTTACATTCTAAGTAATTATTGATAGGTATGTATTAATTGCTGTTTTGTTACTTGTTTTGTTTAATGAGCAAGGGCACTCACATGCTAGGCTTATATGGGTAGCTAGCTGCAAGATGAGTAGATCTCCACACCTGTCCACCAGAATCTTAAACGTTTATATAGAGGCCTTAACTGGGTTGAGTCACATATATTGTTCAGATGATCTCAACACCGTATTACTATCTCAAGACTATGTCCTTGGGGCAGCTTCTGGAAGCAGGGAAGGCAAGTGGGATGTACATCCTAAGGATATGGGAGCAGGAAAGGAGCCACAAATTGCCTGCATCTAGCTCACAGGTAACTGCTGGTCCATCCTCTTGATGACCTCCCCCAACCCTGCACCCCTCTGGACTGTCTTACAATCTCACATGATCCTTTCTTTCATGACATGGCCTGAGTAGTCAGCAAGGGGTTTTACCATCTTAGAGGTAGCTCCTTTGGTGGCTGTTTGTCTGCATTAGAGGTAGATGTCACTGCAACAGTATAGGTGCATGCAAGAGAAAACACAGATTAAGGCAGTGATTTCCAAATCAATGCAAACTTCTTCCACTAACAGTCCCCTGATTCGAAGCACTGATGTATTAAGTCCCATACCCAGGGGGATGGATCACTCATGGTGTTCACTTGTGTCCTCATGTGATTTAATAAAGATAATCCATTAGCAGGCTCATCGAGTATGAACATACAATGTTCTGTTTAGATAATGGCACAGGTGCCTTCCTGTGAGGCAGTGATAAAATCCAAGGCCATCCTATTTTGTAGGATAGCTTTTCTCATTTAGGATATTTCAGTGTTCAATAAAAACAAGCTTTGTTGGCTATCATTTAAAGCTTGCTGGGTGAATTTAGTAAGGGCTTCTATGTGTGCTGTGATGTTCTCCAGGCCAATAGAAAGAATAAAGACAGCGGCCACATGATCACAGCAGTGAAAAACAGAACATACTCATCTGGTCTTGAGGAGAAAGAGAGGAAATTTGGAGAAAGAGACTCAGATTAAAACAAAACGAAACAAAATAAGCATGTTGCCCATACCTTGAATTGTTGAAGCCTGTAGATTGCTGGTATTTTATGAAAAACAATATTGGCATTATTTCCCATACTAATTTTACGTTTTGTGGGACTTGAATGTATACAGAAATTCTGGTGGCTGTGTAACATCAAACTTTTACAATGTACTCTCAGACAGCAGATAGAATGTGATGTGGTAGAAAGAGCACAAGCCAACTTAAGACATGGATTGGACTCTCATGCTTAACAACCATGAGGCAATGAACCTCTGAAGTCATTATTTCCTCTTCTGTAAAACTGGAAACACTGAGTTAGCTGATTACTGCATTATTTTAACCTTGAATACTCTCCGGTATAACATGATATAGAGTGTTTTTTATTTTCTTTTTTTTCCCCAAGGTACATGCAGATCTCTTAAGGTTGGCACTGTGCTTTTCTTGCTTAACCAAGTGCACACGAAGTTACTATCCTTCACTTAGTGCTTACAGAATGAAAGAGTGAGTGATGTTATGCAAAATGGTGCTGTCTTTATCACAATGCAAAATAGTGTTTCTATTAGCAAGCAGTTTACTCATATGACATAATCATTTCTAACTGTAGAGAACACATGGCTTGGGGATTATGAATCTTTAATAGATTTTGAGGTTTAAAGGCATTGGGATAAAAATAGACCCTGGGACTGAGTACCGTTGATTATGCATTAAATTTTGCCATGCGTCAGAAGGATAATATGTTTCTATGAATTCCATTTCTATTTCTCATTATCTGCATCCTACATCATTAACTTTTAATGAATCTGGGCTTTTGTTTGCTGTCCCAACATTGGAAATGTTCGTTTTTCTTCTCCAATGCCTAGCACTTTAAAAAAAAAAAGTATTTTCTTTTGGTATTCAATTCATATTTACAGCTGTGTTTTATTCTTTTGAGTTTGTTATAGCTGAAAACAGAAGGAGATAGAATCCTTGGCAGAAAGTCTCCAAGAATTTGTCATCAAACCATCATATCCTCGCTGCAAGAGCAAGAATTCTGTTTTCTATGGAAACCAGGGAGATTATGTCCTCACATAAATTTCCTGATGCCCCAAAGAAAGACTAGAACAATGAATTTCAAAATGTTAAAAGCTAAAGGAATTATGCTCAGATATCATGTAGTCAGGCAACATGACATTCAGTAGGGAAATATATTTAGGGCAAGTTTCTATTTCATTGATTCTTACCTTGTGCCAGAGAGTGGCTTCTCTATAATTGCCATGCATGAGAGTACATCTGACTTGTAGATGGTGAGCAGACTGATTCTAATTGAAGATCACCATGGCATGGGGCCTGACCTAGTGAAATGAGCAAAAGTAAGTGGAAAAAGAATATTTGTATTTCTTCTCTTTAAAGAGAGGTTGCATACAAAGGTAATTTCCAAGGGCCTGCGGCTTGATTCTACATATGAAGAATTCAATTATCATGTTCATAGAATGACCTCTTGTAACTAGACCCACATATGTGGCTCTGGCTTTTTATACTTTATTGATCTCTGCTCCTAAGAGCTGGGGAATCCAGAGAATTTTATTCAGTCTTTCATCCTGTGGACTGGAAAGCGTTTTCCTGCCATTGCAAGCACTTTGATTGCTACAAATCTGTTTAACCATGGATACTTAGGGATGGACTAGGATTTTTTTTTTCACTTATCATTTAGCTGCCCGCTAAAAGTTCTCAGTCTAACATTGAAGATTAAAGTTCTGTTTCTAGCCTAGATGTCTTTACACTGTGATCCACGGGGTCTGAATGGGCTCATACAGAGCCATCAGGAGATATCAGGGGATATGAGGGGCAGACTTATGGGATCCTATTCTATTGAAGCAGAGCAGTTCTACCATTATTATCTGTTGCATATATTAGGATTGCCTTAGATTAAAGTTCAAGAAAAGATTAACTGCAAATCTTGGGCAATGACAGTTCTAATCTTTGTCTCGAATACCCTAAAAGATCTCTGCTCTTTTAAATTGTATTCTCTTTACTCAGAATATTGTTGTGCCTTATTGAGGCTTTGCCATATTTAATGGAAGGCCTGTGGCTGTGAACACTGTGGGGAGCAAGTTTCTGGTTTGAGGACACTCACACTCTCACTTCTTATCAGGGACATCAGTCCTTCTTTAAAATCCAGTCACTTGCTTCTCCAGCTCAGTCACATAAATATCTTCCATGCAAGAGGCCTCCTCCATCCTCTACCAACAGAAATTAAAGAGATTCAGCTTACATGTTTTCTGAATCTTGCATGTCCCAAATGGAAATTAGTAGCCATTGAATAATAGTGTTCAGGGTCCTCAGAGAGAGACTATTTTCATATCTCCGGGTTAAAAACAATCATAATTCTCTCAGTTTACAAATAAACGTGGAATTAATGGAACACCTGGGTGGCTCATTCAGCTACGACTCAGGTCATGATCTCATGGCTCGTGGGTTCAAGCCCCGGGTCGGGCTCTGTGCTGACAGCTCAGAGCCTGGAGCCTGCTTTGGATTCTGTGTCTCCTTCACTCTCTGCCCCTCCTCTGTTCACATTCTGTCTGTCTCTCAAAAATGGATGAATATAAAAAAAAATTTTAGACTGTTGAATTAATGTATTTGGGAGGATTTAGATTTTTGGTGATCAAATGGCAGCCTCAGAGATATTGTCATAAGTAGTCACCTACTTACAGCTGAGAATGTCTTCCACTAACACGGACTTTCTCCTGAATAGTCCTCCCTTGCTTTCTAGTGCACTGTCCCATCTCCCTGTGAATCGCACATCTTCCTTTCAGAGAAGTATTTAGATGCATGCTATATAGAAAAGAGTGTTGTAACAGTGACTTCGCACTCTATAAATTTGTGATTTCATATCACAGCCAATGGAATCCTCTCATCTCTTCTTAAATGCAGCACAACTGTGTATCAAGTAAATCCTCATCTTTGTAGAATGTGTGGTAGTGATTTAGTGAATATGGCCTAATAGTGACTGATTGAATCCATGATCTATGAATTAGCAACTGGGTGGTCCTGGACATGATATCTACCCTTTCTTAGCCTAAAAATTAAATGATCATCAGCAGAGAATTGGACAAAGCAGAAGCAGGGGTCATTAGGCCTTGCTTTGTTACTCTCAAAATGCATGACCTTTATAAACCATTTCTTCTAGGGCTCCATTGCCTCAACTGCAAATGAGGAGACTCTTTGGTCAAAGGTTTTTCTAGATATAGATTTTATTTTCCATTCTGATTGGGAATAAGAGAGAAAGTCTGAAGGTGAGATTCAGGATTAGTTTCACAAAGAAGCTTGTGTGTGGTCCTTAAGATAGAATCAGGACTAGAACTATCCGCACCATGAATAGACTAATCCAGGTATGAGGGGGAATGTTAGCTCAGGCACACAGGTGGAAAAGCACAGACCACCTATGTGCCAGTGCCCAACCTAGACATTTATCTAGGTGATATTCTATTCATGAGTCTAAATTAATCAGTTGTTGATAAGAGATTATCGAGGCTACATTTATTCAATATAAAGGACTTTATCTTATTATATATTGCTTGTTTATTTTACAGTTAAATGTTCTTTTTATCTTTTTACTTTTTAAATTTTATTTTTTAATTCCAGTACAATCAGCATATTGTCATATTAGTTTCTTGTGTACAATGTAGTTAGTCAGTAATTCTGTACATTACTCAGTGCTCATTGTGTTATGAGTACTCTTAATTCCCTTATCCTTGTTCACCCGTTCCCCCCACCCACTTTCTCTCTGGTAATTATCAGTTTTTTCTCTATAAAATATTCTTTTTAAAAGTTTTTAAAATTTATTTATTTATTTTTGAGAGAGAGTGAGTGGGGGAGGAGCAGAGAGGGAGAGATTGAATCCAGAGCAGGGTCCACACTGTCAGCAAGAGCCCAGTGTGGGGCTCGAACGCACAAACTGTAAGATCATGATCTGCACTGAAACTGAGAGTTAGATGTTTAACCAACTGAGCCACCCAGGCACCCTATAAGATATTCGTTTTTAAATGGAGTATCACTAAAAAAAACACAGAATATATAGTCTAAATAAATTCCTTATTATACAAAATTAAAAGTTGGTAACCATATAGTAGTCTCTGGAATGTTTCCTTAAACTTTACAAGTCCATTAAAAAAATTGGGAAATATTTGTGCAAATCAAATAGCAAACAATTCTGGTTGGAGCTCTGGTCTTTTTCTCTGACTGTATGATTAATAAGATAAAGTTTGAAGGACATGAATGTCAAGGTAGCTTATTAATGAAGATACAGAGGCCCAGTGAAAACAGGTCCTTATCCAAAGTTTCATAGTCACCACTTTCTGATTTGAAAGCCTAATGACTTCAAAATAGGCAGTGGTCAAGGGCATTAACTTCTTAACCAGCGATCTGGTGAGAGTGTATCACTGGGGTAGTGAGGATGGAATTGATTTTTCTTAGCATTGTGGGAGAACAATAGAAAATTACTTAAAACAGAATGAATTTCAAAAACCCCTCTGTGAAGCACAGTGGCTTTGGGTTGTATATGCATATAAGGCATGGGTTAAATCAGAGTTACTCCTTTTTAAAATGTTCATGCTTATCTTTTATTAAGAATAGGGCAAGGAAAAACAACCTGTAGAAGAAGTGGAGATTGAAGAGCAAAAATACATAACTAAAGCAGTATGATCGATAATCAAGTTAGAGAGATGCTAATGAAATGGCATAGAGACTTTTGGTTTTACACTTATTTCAACTGACATCTCAGATCCACCCCTTATGTGCTATGTGAATTTGGTTCAGTGGTATAAATGTAAATATTAAAAATAAAACCACACAGGACTACCAGAAAACATAGGTGAATTCCCCTTCAAACTGGAATAGGGAAAGCCTTTCTAACTAGGACTCTGCCTCTTTTTTTTTTTTTTTTTCTGGCAACAACACTAATTTTTGTTTGTTTGGATGATTACAAGTGACTTGGGTAAAACTCTCAAAGTGCATTGCTTTCCAAGAATATACAATAGGGAAAAGACAGTTTCTTCAATAAATAGTGCTGGGAAAACCAGGCCACTTTCTTACACCATACACAAATACAAACTCAAAATGGATTAAAGACCTAAATGTGAGAGCTGAAACCATAAAAATCCTAAAAGAGAACATAGGCAGTAATTTCTCTGACTTTGGCCACAGCAACATATTTCTAGATATGTCTCCTAAGGCAAGGGAAACAAAAGCAGAAATAAACTATTGCAACTGCCTAAAAATAAAAAGCTTTTTGCACAGTGGAAAAAAAAACATAAAAAAACACAGAAGGCAACCTCTTAAATGGGAGAAGATATTTGCAAAAGATATATCTGATAAGGGGTTAATATCCAAAATACATGAAGAACTTACACAATTCAACACCAAAAAATCAAGGCAAAACAAAACAAAAATCTGATTTAAAAGTGGGCAGCTGACCTGAACAGGCATTTTTCCAAAGAAGATATACGGATGGTCAAACACATGAGAAGATGTTCAATATCACTAACCATCAGGGAAATGCAAGCAAAACCACAGTGAGATATCACCTCACACCTGTCAGAATAGCTAAAATCAAAAAGACAAGAAATAACAAGTGTTTGTGAGGATGAAGAGAAAAAGGAACTCTTGTGCACTGTTGGTGGGTATGCCAGCTGGTGCAGCTACTATACAAAACAGTTTGGAGGCTCTTCAAAAAATTAAAAATAAAAATACCATATGATCCAGTAATTTCACTACTGGGTACTTACCCAAAGAAAATGAAAACACTAATTTGAAAAGATATATGTGCCCTCATGTTTATTGCAGCATGATTTACAATAGCCTAATTAGGGAAGCGATTCAAATACCCACCGATAGATGAATGGATAAAAGATGCACGCACGCACACAAAATGGAGTATTACTCAGCCACAAAAATAGGGTGAGATCTTGCCATTTGTGACAACATGGATAGACCTAGAGAGTATTATGCTAAGTGAAATAAGTTACACTGAGAAAGACAAATATCATATGATTTCACTCATATGTAGAGTCCAAAAAACAAAACAAATGAATAAACAAAAAACCAACAGACTGATGGTTGGCAGAGGGAAGAAGGGAGGATGGGCAAAATGTGTGAAGGGGACTGGGAGATACAAGCTTCAATTATGGAATGAATAAGTCATGGAAATAAAAGGGGCAGCAGATGGAATATAGCCAATGACATTGTAATAGTGTTGCATGGTGACAGATGGTAACCATACTTGTGGTGAGCATAGCATAATGTATAGAAATGTTGAATCACTGTGTTGTACACTTGAAACTAATGTAACATTGTGTGTCAACTATACTCAAATAATTGTGTTTTTTTTAATTAAAAAAAAGTGCATTGCCTTCTCTGGGTAAAACTTGGGTTTGTGAGCAAAACTAGTCCAGTTAGACTTTCGCCCTTGAAATTTAAATTAGTTTTAACAGCTGTGGTCTGTATTATTAAAGCATTAAATAGAAGGGCACAAGATACATACAAATTATTGAATCAGTTTCCTCCCTGAAAAAGCAGAAATTGATAGAATTACACTCACATTGAAAAACTCCATCTGGACTGAAGGGAGAGAAAGCAGTAAAAGGGCAAAGACTTTTTTTTTTTTTTTGAAAATTTGAAAATTACGTAGGCTATGGGAGTTTGGAACTTGACAATTTAGATTTTGAAGGAAGTGGCAAAATTGGAAATGATAACAATAGAACAGGCGAAGGCACTTATCAGAACTTGGACAGATGATGAGTTCTGTTTTGAGGATTATTAGATATTGATATAAGGCATTTATACAGATTTAAGTATGCAAAATTATACAACATTCACAGTGAACAACAGATAGAGTAAGGTAATGAAAATGCTAGAACTGATCTGGGCAGTGGAGCTTATCTTTCCTGGGCACTTGATATACTCTGTAATGGATGAATAGTTCCACAGGTTAATCAAAAATTCAATCATCTAACAACTAAGAACAGAGGGATATTCTCAGTTTTGTACTGTTCATTCATTTACCTTGCCAGATATTGTTTGAATTTCATTGAAATAATTCACACTGCTGACCAAATTCTATTGATAATAATCATGAAGCAGAGTTCTTATTTGCATATTCCTTCAAACACAGGATTAAATTTCAATTGTGGCTAATTACAGTAAGTTGTATACTTTATCATATGTCTCACTAAACACAATGCCCAATTCACATATCGGTCTGAAACAAGAAAAAAAGAAACTGGCAGTCTAGTGGAAAAAAACAAAACAATGAACTCAAGGGACTAAGGATGGGATAAAGAAAAAAGACCAGAAATTTTAAAAGGAAAAAAAAAATTAGAGCATAAGAAATGAGCGAATGGGAGGTTTCAATGTCATTGAATAAAAGGTAACTCAGAGTTTTGAAGATTTCTGAGGTAGTACGGGTACTTGTGATGACCAGTCTTATATATAACCATCGTTTTATAGAGATGAAATTATGTTGAAATCCATATTGTTTATAGGATGAAAGGATGCCCATTCCGTAACAAGCTCTCTCAAAATGATGGCAGAAGCTGGGTTAGATAGGAAGCTTGTGAACCAAGTTGTGGGATTAACTAAGAGGGTGGAAATAACAGCGATGAGAAAGAAGCACCATTCAAGTTCTTTATTTTAGCTATATCCCTTTCAGCATCCCCAGATTGTCACCCAGCCAACAATGTTGCTATTCCTACTTTAGAGGATTAGGATCAAATGTGAAAAAACATTGAAAGGCAGGCAGCAGCTATCAGATGTAGCTATTCTCTCTGCCCGTACTTCTAAATAACACCAGACTGGTCTTTAAATTCTGGTCCCAAAGTGATTCTGTGTCTTCTCCTGCCATCTATCAATGTTGTTCAAATTGAACACCAGTGCATCCTTCCTTATGAAGATATTTGAGGTTTCAGAAAGAAGAAAATGACTTTATGAAAGAAAGGTTACTTTGTTAATCGTGAGCATTTGCTAAAGAGTAATAAACAAGTGGATGTGTTTTGATGTGCCAACGAAGGGTTATGCCTCTGCCTGATAAAATATAGTTACCGTTTTGTTCCTGTAAAACTAACCTATATTTGTAAGGGTATTTTTTTTTCCCCACTTTCATAGTACAGACTAATACCAGGGAAAGGGACATATAGGCTTAAGCCAGAGAAGAATTTAGGAGGGTTACCTTAGGAATTTCATTAGTTGAATGAACTTTTGTGGAAGAAATTATTGCTACTCATGGATGCTGCAAAGGGATGATTGGTTGGAGGAAGTTAAGACATTTTGAGGGACCTAGAGCCTAACAAGCAATACTTTATCACTCTTGCATGAATGGCTTAATTTCTCCGTGGATTAAACTCAGAATTTGTGATTTTTGAAGAGTGTTGCCTAAGTAGGGAAATCCACAGGCTGTCAAGTAAAGGAAACTGGTATATCTGTGTTTCCCATTTTAAAGAAGAGACTTATTATTGTGCTCTAGCATATAAAATTTCAATCATAGATTTATATACTCTGAATCTGGATGCTGGTTCCAATACTATGTAGTTCATAGGATGTACAATGTATTGTCTGAAAAGAAGCATTGTAAAGACTTATAAATACAGGATTTTTTTTCTTTATTTGTCACCTAGTAATTTATCTTGGTACAACTTTATGTAATTAAATCATCACTACCATTAAATAATACAATTGAGTTAATGCTACATGGGATGGTAATAGTAACTAGAAATGTATGATTTCTTATTTAGTTACCAAGTGACAGCAGCTTGGGGGTAGGTAGGATACTAAGAGAAGGAGCTTGGAAATGTGAAAAGAAGATATTCACCAAACTCTAATTTTGTCCATAATTATATGTTCTAATCTTTCACACAAAATTTTGCCATCTATTAACAGTCAACATGTATTTATTTTTTCATCACAAATGTTCTCATTCAAATGGGTGAGGTGAAAGAATTATATATTTAGGGAAAATATGAGAAGTTTGTAGATATGAAATAATTAAATATTTTAGGTTTCCTAGATAATAGAGCCTAAGGCAAAAGTTTCCATGCTATCACATTAGAGGAGTTTGCTATTCAGACAAAAGCAAAAGTGAAAGTTAAAGGAAGTGAGACAGAGAAATAGAGAAATTATGAGAAGGAGCATTAGTTCTCAATAGGCACAACTGATGGTAGGACATCCTTAGAAAGACTAAATAAAACTTCTGTATTTCAGGTAATTTTGTGAAGGTAGGCTGAGAGAATAAGTTATCTGCTGGCTTCTTCCCAGTCTCCATTCCCCATTGATCAAAGACTATAGTGAGATATATATATATATCGTTAATAGTCTTTATGTCCAGGATCTGTTACTTGACCCCTTACGTAAGCTTTTGGGGTCAGAGGCTCTCTGTATTAAGACAGGCTAGTCCTCAGATGGCAGCTGTCTCCAGCTGTCATCTAGCGCATGTGAGATTCTTGCTCTGTGGTGGTGGTAGCAGTTGCTGCAGAAATACGGGCTTGAACCATCTCCAGGGCTATTTTGGAGGTAGATACTATCCAAGATATAAAGTTGGTGAAATGGGTGAGGTTGAGCATTATCTTGGGTGGGACATAGTGTAGTTTTGCAAAAACCATTTTTATGTCATTCTTGTGTGGTTGGAACATGCAGGAAAGAAAGTTTCCCTCATTTGTAGGCATATTTAGCCCTTCAAGTCCATTGAAATATTCCAAAAAGAGTTAAATAAAAAAAAAAAAAACTAAAAAAAAAAATTCAGGTGTCACTGTTTATATCCACCTTTCTCCTGTCCCATCTGTTTTAGATTTCCATCCCCTTTGACCATCAGTTTGGCTTGATGTGGGTGCTTACTTGGAGGGATAGTCCATATTGAGCCTCTGGTGGCCTATACACTTACCTGCTTTGTCCTTTGTCTTTGTCGAAGTTTGGTGACTTTGACCATTTTCATATAATGTTGGGTACTGTAGCATAAAAAGAAAGCCTGATGGATACCCTGGAGCAAAGCTATTCTCACTATCACTCTGGAGATAATCAGAATGGATTATTAGTAGTGTAATTCTTTTCTTTGCTTGCTAGTTCCCCCAAAAGAAAAACCCAAAATAGCAATGTGGTAACCCCATATTGCAGTTCAGTGGATACCTTATCATATTCCCTGGCAAGAGCACAGCTCCATGTTTCCCCCCAAAAGCAAGAATAATTACCTGACAGATCCAAAGATTTGGAGAATGAGAAGTACAAATTCCTGAAGTGGATAAATGGGAGTGAGTGATTGTGAGAGATCATGATTCTACTTCTCCGTGATTACCAATGTATTGTATTAGGGATACTGAGCTTGATATAAACTATTATTGATTCATTACATAAACTGCATCCTGGAAGATAGTGTCCAACCCCACAAGTTGTTTAGTCAGGCTGGCTGATTCTTGGGGGAGTATGTGGAATGGCCAATGAAAACCATGGTTATAAGCCCATTGTCACAGCTCCATTTCTGGAAGGGTCAGAGGCAATATCATGTAGAATACCAAGTCAGTATTAGGCATTCTGTAAATCTTTAGATAGTGATACAGGTAACTGCACATTACCCAGGCTTTCTCTGCTTCTTCAGTTACCACACATAGGCAATGATAGCCAGTCCAACTATTGACTCTATTATGGTTGCATCTCTAGGTCTGCCAAAACTGATGCAGTTTGATGAGACTGACCAGTCAGTGTTTGGATAGTTGCTATAACTGAAGAGTGATACCATATTTGGGACTCATGCTTATGTTCCATTCTTTCCCTAATGGTTACTCTGACCATGAATGAGCACACTGTACAAGTATAGGAATGATCAGGGGAGGAGTCAGATTAACAACCTCAGGATGAGTTACCCATGCCATGTGTAGTTTTTGAGGAATTTATCTGTGGTGCGTTATCTCTTTGATCATTGATAGACAAATTAAACAAAACAAAACAAAACAAAACAAAATACCCTGCAGCTTTTGTTCTTAAATTCCTGGGTTTATGTGGGTACCTTTTTCCCAATTAATCTTATCCTGAATTTTGCAATCTTGTTTTGGCCCTCGAAATAAACCATGCAGCCATTCTCCACTATGCAGGGTCTCCTCAGATCTCCTTTCCCACCAATGAATTTTACTTCGTCATTAGGTTTTGGGTCATTCTTGAGACGGATTGTAATTAAGTAGAGTATCTTCTGTAGCTAGTGCCAATATATTGTACTGATTATCTTGTGTCATTTCCTCCCTCATGAAGGAACCACATATACTGTTTCACATACTCAGATTCTGAACGCTGGTTCCAATACTATGTAGTTAGTTAATAGGGTAGACAATGTATTGCCTGAAAAGAGGCATTGTAAAGACATAAATAGCATGAATTGAGGAAGAGGTGATAGGTCAACTGAGACAGACAGATGATATGGGAGTCTGGACTTTCTCATCAAATAATTTACTTCTCCCTTTTATATCTGCTCAAATTCAATTTCAGATGAACCATTGCCATGATCTAAAATAAGTTATGTCTGTGCTCATTCCATCGTGGGATTGGGTGACTCTGATAATACCGTGGGCACATAGTCTTTTGCTGTGTAATAATCAGGTATTTTGTTTTTGTTAGATCCAAATGGAGTATCTGAAGTTAGTATAAATGGGTGTGTCCATTGAGTTGCTGGAAATAGTTTCGATGGGATTTTTTTCCTGCGAAATTTCATTGGTGCTCCCTGTAACTTCCTATATTCCAGATACCAAAACAGGTAAGCAAAAGCCAAAGAATAGAGTAGGTCAGAATGAAAACAAAACAAAACAAAAAAACAGCATCTAAATGCCTACTACTTCCCTGTGTCAGGAACTCAGTAATAAATATTACAGTAGTTGCCATCTTATGAGCAGTAGAAGGGAGAATAGAAAAAGAGTTATTTTTCATTATGTTTAGTGCTATAATATTATTAAGACAGAAGATGTACACAGTCATGTATATATTATATATTATATTATATGTTATATATACATAATATATAATATATATAATATATATGTTAGTGCTAAAGGGAAATCAATGAAAAACATATCTTTCAAGACAAAATGGATTAGTTTATATCTCTAAAGATAATGCTTGTACAAACTCAAATACAGTGCTACAGAAAAGGCTGAATTGTCAAGATGAAATAGTTGAAATTGAGGTAAGTCACAAATATAATTAGCATATAATTCTGCAGTAAATCCTAACTTTTTTGTATATTAAGGCTTGATTCAGTAAAAAAATAAGACTTAAAGTATACTGCTGGGGGAAAATATAATTAACATGTGCATAATATTCTTAAATATACTTAAAATGTTTTCATATATGCTATTTTAATTTTACTACCTGCAAGTATTTATTGTGGGTTGAGAAAATTCTGACTTCTTGCCAAGTAGAGGTACTGTTGTATCTAACTTAATGAAAGAATAAAGAATATTGTAGTAAGTATGTTACTGGTAGAGCTTATACAAAATACATTCCTAAACAGTTTTTCTCACATAAAATGAATCAACTCCCCTGAAACGTGGCTTTATAATGTGAATATGCACATGAATGTTCAAATGTTATAAAATATAAAACTAATACAGGCTCTCACTAAAGTTAAAAATTTTAGGATTCTAGTGTATATGAGATAATATCAGGAAATGTACACTTTACATTTTAATTGTTCAGTTAAATATTTTGGGCTTAGGGAGACACTTGCAATATTCAGTTTATATTATAAAGCAGATATAGGTAGAAAGACTTAAGCCATACTTTATGTCAGTGAACTGGCAAATCGGATTTCTTTAAAATCGGAGAATTAATAGTAAGTTATGTATGGGCCATAGAAACAATTATGAACACAGAGTTCATTTATGGAAACAAAGTTGTGGATATAAGTTCATTCATACACAGATTGCATAAAAAGTCAAGGTTTCCCATCGTATTTCTGCCTCTTGAAGTTTATTGGATACCTGAAGGGTTTCTTGAGGTGTGGGATTTTTCAGTGCTAAAATCAAGATAGTCCCAGCAAATGGGGAACTAACCACTCAAACTACTGGACACTTTTGCTTAGGGTAATGAGTACTGGCAATTTATGTGGCTTATGGGAACATTTCAATCATCTCAGACACTCTCTTGGGGATCCTTATAATATTATTCCCAGAAGGTTCCAAAGCACTTCCCTTCATTTAAAAACAGAAACTTTCAGGAAAATAAGAAATCATTCTCAGATCATCTTGACTGAATTCCCAACAAATAAATCTGAGATTTTACTTTCCATTCTCACCTATGGCTTATCTGTTATCATATTCTTGTTATTAAATTTATTGTTTAATGCTGATGAATATTTAAATTACAGACATCATGTGTCCAGTGCTTCATCTTGTGTCCTGAATATTAAAACACTCTTCATACATGGCCAAACGTGACATGCCCACACTTAACAAAAGGAATAGGAACTTCATAATATCCCCTCATGTGTGGTCCATCTTTCGTATTTACTCAAAATTATTTGACCTAATCCAGGACTGTACATTCTATTGGGTTATGGTAACCCTTTGATTCTTACAGTCTAACACAGCTTTTGTGTTTTCTGTCTTCTTTCAAAACTATTGTTTGGCATCCATGCACCAATCCTGTTTTCTTTTGTTTGTTGTTGTTGTTATTGTTGATGCTTTGTTTTGTTTTTGTTTTTCTTTTAAAAGCTGGTCTTTGGTGGTCTTACCGCCCTCTGACATCAGCTTTTCTTATGCTAGAATCCATATCTATAATCGTGATCTCTATAACTCTGTAAATTCAACTGTGTTTGAAATTAACAATCAGGTACGGGAATCTCACTGCCCACTGCATGCTAACCTCACTGTTTCAAACCTAAACCCACTACATCCATCCCCTTCCTACCACAATGAAATCTGCTTTTCTTCTGTTCCTTTGATCACTAAGCCAGGTGAGAACAGAGATTTTGTTTGTTTGTGTTTTTACTTTTTCATAACCACCAAATTTTTAATGCTAATTCAGAGTGAATTTTTCAGGATTGTCTTCCTGTTTTTAAATTACAGCTTAATCTATATCCAGCCTACAGACTATGATCTATTATTCTTACTTCCAATTCTTATTCTTTTTTATTTTTTATGTTTTCTTTCATAAACATCTGTTAGTTCATATTATTAGTTGTGTTCGTAATATCTTTCTCCATTGATCATGTTTTTTTAAGTTTGTTTGTTTATTTAGAGTTTGCTTGCATGCTCACATGGGGCAGAGAGAGAGGGGGAGAGAGAGAGAATCCCAAGCAGGCTCTACACTGTCAGTGCAGAGCTCGATGTGGGGCTCGAACTCACGAACTTCAAGGTCATTACCTGAGCTGAAATCAAGAGTCAGACACTTAGCTGCTTAACTGACTGAGATTAATCATGTTATTATAATCTATATCAGTACTACAATTATCTACATGAGGAATTAAAATATCTGTATTTTTATATAATTCAGGTTTATATTTTTGCTTAACACAAATGTAGGTCCTCATTTTTGCAAATGTTGGCTATCAGTCTGAGTAATAGTTTTTGCCCTTTGTTTTGAAATTCATTCTCAGGTTCAGCCTCAAAGAGATTAGTGCAGAGTACAGGTCCCATATTTTGGATTTATAGTTGTCAGATGCCTTTCTGAGGCACTTGCTGATACTGGGGCTAGTTTCGTTTCAGCTTGGCTCAAGTGCTTTTTGTCAATTGTTTTATTTCCTCCAGCCAACCAATGTAGGGAGTTGTATGCAAACCTCAGGCAGTTGGCCTAGGTTTTTTTCAGCCACTGCTAATAGGTAGGGAGCTCCAACCTCTGGTTTCACAGGCGAGCCAGACTTTGATGCTCAGTAATGCCTAAGGTACTTTTGGACCCTGTTATCCAGGAACTCAAGCGTCAGATCCTTTCTTCATGTATTCAGTCCTTGATCCCAGCAGGCACACAGCTTCAGCCTCTGATTGCTGCAGTGTGTTTCTATTCATATTCTGCTCTGTGGAAATACCTTTTTCTTGCTTGTGGTTGTATCATTTCATTTTATTTCATTTTTATTTACTCTTAACATTGCCATTTTTGAAAGGAAAGGAACATTTAAATGCATGAACTATAAGCTTATCCTGGCCAGAAATTCCCTGGTCTCTTCTCAGCATCCCATCCCGGGCTTCTATCCACAGCAGCAAAATAACACTCAACACTTTCTGCTATTCCCTCATCACTCATTTACTCCCCAGCAGCTTGCAATCTGTGGTCAATTCCCAACATTTTATAGAAGCTACTCTCAGAAAAGCCACTGATGATCTCTGCACCTTCCACTCCAATGAATGTACTCCCCCCCACCCACTTTTGACCTCAGTAATAGTGGATACTTGCCAACCTTATCCTACTTTAAATTGCTTATGCTAGTGTTTTTTTCGTACTTTATACACATTATTCTGGTGTGAGTATGTTCATGTCAAATCAAATAGATGTGGACCTCCTCCTGTGCTCATACATAGTCCCTTCTTTGTGATGTAGAAGTCAAGTCAGATAAAACCTTAGATTAAAACTTTAATCAAAAACTTTCTACTAATTATGTGGAGTAAAATTAATCTTACTTTCTAAGGAGTCATGTAGGATTTTTATTTCACTGATATTCCCATGCATGTAAGTGGAAGATAGAAGACAAGTTGAGCAAAAAGTTATTATTTTTAAAAGAAAAAAAATTTAATGTTTATTTTTGAGAGAGAGAGACATAGAGCACGAGTGGGGAAAGGGGCAGAGAGAGAGGGAGACACAGAATCCGAAGCAGGCTCCAGGCTCCCAGCTGTCAGCACAGAGCCCGACTCAGGGCTCAAACTCACGAACCACGAGATCATGACCTGAGCCCAAGTCAGACGCTTAACTTACTGAGCCACCCAGGTGCCCCTAAAAAGTTATTTTTAATTCTGATTTGCAAGGCTGCTTTAGGCATGCTAGTATGGAGGGGCGTTTGATTACCCTGTAGTTTTATTTTGCATCATGTAAAGAAACGGTATAAATTAAAACGGTGAATACATTTCTCTCATTCTCTGGACAATATTCAACAGTTGGTGGCATAGCAGACTAATACACGATTTTTATTTGAAATGTTAGTGAGATATTTGTAAATCCAATTGCTCTTTTTAGACATAATAGAAAGATATCCATGTACATTTTGCCAGCTTCTTCCCTGTGGTAACATTTGCAAAAGTATAAGACACACAAACAGTGTATTGACAGTAATATAATGTACTGATCTCATTTAGACTTCCTCAGCTCCAGTTGTCCTCATGTGTGTGTATATTTAGTTGTGTACAATTTATCACCTGGGTAGTAGGTCCAAGTATCCACCACCATAGTGAACATGCTGAACAGTTGTGCCAATCCATTTAGAAAATAGGCAAAAAACATGAAGAAAAATTCCACTGAAGAAATATGGCAAGTGAGTGGATGGGAAGATTTTTAGCATTATTAGCCGTAGGAAAATTCAAATTAAAATAACAATGAGGTTTTTCTATACATCTATCTAAGCAACTAAAATAAAAAAGAGTGAAAACGTTAATGCCGGTAAGGATGAAGAGAAACTTAATCTCTTATGCATTGTTATTAGAAATGTAAAGTAGTACAGCATTTTTGAAAAATTTGGACAATTTCTTATAAAATTAAATATGTCCTTACTCTATAAGCCAGCAATTGTACTTTCTGGGTTTAAATCCCAAATAAATGAAAATTTGTGTTCATGCAAAAAGCTAAAAATACATGTTCATGGTGGATTTATTTCTAGTAGTTAAAAAGTGGAAACAACCCAAATGTTGTCAAACAGGTAAATTGAAGCAAACTGCAAAATATTCATACTAGAACACTAAACAATAAAAATAATATATGAATAAATGTATGTAAAATTTTTGAAATGATGAAATATTAGAAATGGTGAACATATTACGGTTGCTAGGATAGGAACAGAAGGTAGGAGGGGTATAGCTGTGGTTTTAAAAGGGTGCAATATGAGGGATTCTTGTGATAATATACTACTTTATATTCTTGTTACACCCTTTTGGTGAAGAATCTGGTGTCTTTTCTAGACGTCGTTAATCTTTATAATATCTTTAAGAGTAAAGTGGAACTTCCTAGAAAATGGTGGTAAAAGTGCATGCGCGTGCACACACACACACAGTGGAATGACACTGTGCCACATGTATGTGTGTGCACGTGTATATGCACAGTGGCATAACACTATATATGTATTTAGAGAGATACTTCATGGTTTCATATTAGGCTTGAGTTAAAGAAGTAAATAGGAAAACATAAGCAGCAGGCTACTAAGAATAGCCTTATTTTCATCATAATAATTTGATTGCTCAGAAAAGATCTTATTTAAAAACAATGAAGCTTATTTATCACAAAAATATAACGCACCTGATTTTAGACAATATTTCTAAATTTATTCAATTAGTAGTTTTTAACAAGAAACAGTTGTCACCAACATTTTCCAAGGATAACAATTCTCAGGCCGTAAGACCTATGTAAGCAGACAAATGTTCCTTCCCCACCACTAACCATCATTCTGCTCTATGTTCAACCAGGATTTTCTCTTTTGGTGATTTCAGCAATTTGATGATGATATATTTTGGTGGTTTTTCTTTATTGTTTTGTTTTGTTTGTTTTTTTCCTGCTTAGTGTTTATGGAACTCTCTTGATCTGTAGGTTTATAATTTTTATCAAATTTGAAAATACTCTAGCCATTTTTCCTTCAAATAATTGTTCTGACCTCTCCTTTCTTTTCTTATGGGATTCAGTGTATGTTAGGTTGCCAGATTCTGTCTCCTAGCTCACTGGTTCTCAGTTCATTTATTCTCCTAATATCTCTCCCTCAGTTTTTCTTTCATTTAGTTTCTCTTTCTGTGGTTTCAGGTTCACCACTTTTTTTTCTTTTTTTTTTTTCTTTTTTATCTAGAGGTTTAGCCTTTTCAGAGTTGTGTTTTTTTTTTTTTTAATTTTGGACACTGCTTTTCATATCTACAAGTTAAATTTATATCTTTTCATATCTCCCATTTCACTCCTCCTTGTTATACCCTTTTTCTTTTTTTGTAACAGAAAGTGTTCATTCTGTGATTAAATATATTAATAATTACAACAAGAAAAGTCAATAGAATTAAAAATTAAGTGCATAGATTTTACAGGAATAATTTTTTTGTAAACACACAACAAAATTCCTCCCACTTACTCTTGAGGAATTAGTTATTTGAAGAGATAGTATACAATTTCTCACCAAATTGAGTTGAAAGAAATACTTCTAAAAGTTTGATAAAAATCCAATGTTGGTGAGCATGTAGATAAAGAAGACTCTGATTGTCTTTCTGGGAGTGAAAATTGACTTCTTTGGAAGAAATTTTATAGTGTGTGACATTTGTCCCAGCAATTTTACTCTCAAGTAATACATATCGTAACATATGTGTATAAAATATAAGTTCAAACATGATCATTGCAGCATTTTTTAAATAAAAGATTAATGATTATAAATATTAACTACACACACATATTTTATTCTCCTAGTTGAAAAATAACATGTATGTGAGGTAGAGAAAAGGCAGAAAGAAAGGGAGAAAAAACAAAAACAACTATGGCAGATTATTCTGTGGTGTGGTCTTAGAGTTTAGAGAAAGAGATGGCCCATTTTTGATTTTTATCATGCATTTTTAATTTGTATTGGGCTTTACAAGTCTCTACAAGACTTTGCAATTTTTATACTTCTTATAACAAGTTGATGTTTAGGAATTGTTGATTTTGTTTCTCCTTTGGAATTCAGATATCTTATACTTTTTCTTCTTTTCTCCATCTTAGATTTGAGGACATTATGGTTCTTGTTTTCTTTTGGTTCCTTTCCTGAGATTAAGTTTTTCCTGTCCCCATGAACATTACCCTGTTCTTTTAATTTAGGCTTCACTCCTCAAGCAGAATATTGTACATGAGCTTGAGTTAATAGTCTTGTTAGCTTATCCTTGACTTAGAGGAAAGACCCCTGGATGATGAGCTATGAAATCAGCCAGATAAATACAGGATGACATTTGAATAATGTTTCTTGAATAACTCTTTAATATGAAATGCAAATGAGAAGATTAAGAACATTGATCCCACACTATCCAGGTCAGTTGCCAAGCCCCAAACCACGTATACAAATTTTGTATGTTCTCTAGCACACTATGTTTTCCTTCCAAAAAATAATAAAAATAAAATTACAGTTTAATCAGTATAAGCATCAGCACATTTTGGGGGCTGTTTGATTATAGGACTATATTAGGATGCAAAGGACATTATATAACCTGAAGTGTTTCCAGAACCATGTGCATCTACACTATATTAGTAAATAATACCACTAAAGATATCACTCCAAAACAATTAAACAGTGTAAATATAATTCCCTTGCATTACATGTGTTAGTCAGGTTTATATATCAGCTTGACCGGGCTAAGGGATGTCTAGATAGCTGTAAAACATTTCAGGGTGTGTCTATAAGGGTGTCTCTGGAAGAGAATAGCATTTGAATTAGAATACTGAGTAAGGATCTGCTCTCACCAATGAGGATGAATATCATCCAACTTATTGAGAACCTGATTAGAACAAAAGGTCAGAGACAGGGTGAATTCTCTTTCTGAGTGGAGTCATCCATCTTCTCTGGGTCTCAAGCATAGGTTCTTCTGGTCCTTGGCTTTTGGATTCACACTAAGATTTAAACCATTGACCTCCCAGAGTCTCAAAATTTAAGGCTTCAACTGAATTATACTACCAGCTTCTCTGGTTTACAGCTTACAGATTGTGGGACTTCTAGGCTTCCAAAATGACATGAGTCAATTCCTATAATCTCGATCTCTCTCTCTCTAACCTCCCCCCCCCCATCTTTCTATGCATGTCTTATTCTTTTCCTCACACCTGGAATCTTAACACTTCTCTTGGATTTCTAGACTTTACCTAGTATAAAAGGCTTGGAGCCTGCTTAAGATTCTATTCCTCCCTCTCCTTCTGCTCCTTCTCAGTTGGCTGTGTCTTCTCTTTCACTCTCTCTCTCTCTCTCTCTCAAAAAAAAATTAAAAATTAAAAAATGTAAAAGCCTATTTTATAAGGCAAAAAAACAATATTCAAAAAAATATATAATTTAAATTTTGTGCCAGACTGAAAGACCAGGGTAATGATACTACATGAGGTAATCATCATCTCATAGCATTGATTAGCAACTTAATGGCATAGCCAAAATACTACCTAAAAAAGACACATCTAATAGAGGTACAACATTTTCAGACACTGTTTTTCTCTAGAAATGTGCTGTGGATGTGAAGGATCTGCACATATCAATTTATGAATGCATCTTTACAAATTATTCACTTTGTAATACTTTACAAAGTATTAAGCTTTATTTGTGTTTGTGGTGCAAAATAAATAATATATGTGAGTCCCAGGATGTTTATTCAAGGAAAAGTACATATTTTTCTGATGGAAATATGAATTGACTTTGTAATCAGAAAGAGTTGGTTTTGAATTTTGACTTTGCTTCTCAGTAGTCATGTCCTTTACAAATAGTTTAACTTGATGCGCTGCTTTCTCATCTCTGAAATGGGACTGCTGACACTTTACCATAAGTCTGTTGGATAAAATGCTTAAGATAAGGCTTATAAGAATTTTACTTTGGGGGCACTGGGTGGCTCAGTCAGTTAAGCGTCTGACTTTGGCTCAGGTCTTGATCTCACAGCTCATGAGTCTGAGCCCTGGGACAAGCTCTGTGCTGACAGTTCAGTCTGGAGCCTGCTTCGCATTTTGTGTCTCCCTCTCTCTCTGCCCCTCCCTCACTCTTGCTCTGTCTCTCTGTCTCTGTCTGTCTCTCTCAAAGAGGAATAAACATTAAAAAAATTGTTTTAGAGAAATAAATTTACCCTAAAATTTTTTTTAACCTTTATTCCTCTTTGAGAGACAGAAAGAGACAGAACATGAACAGATTAATGAGCCCTGAGACCATGACCTAAGCTGAAGTTGGATGCTTAACCAAATGAGCCACCCAGGCGCCCCTAGAAGAAATTTACTTTAATGTCTATCTGGTCCATTACTTGGTGGATACTAAAAGTTGGTTAGGTAGTATTCATATGAAAAGAGTAACAGAGCTTTGTAGTATTATTTAATGGAAGAGAAGAGCTTATAGGTGGGGTTCTAATTTACCCTCTGTAGTAGATACATGATTCTTACATAATTATTTTATCTGACACTGTCTGCATCTACGGTTATATACATCTGTTGGTGCTCAGCACATTCCATCATTTGCTAAATCACATGCTGCATCACATGCTAAATTGATCAATTTTCCCAAATTTTCCCAAATTTCCCAAATTTATCAAATTTTATTAGATAAAAATATAATTTTATTAGATAAAAATATATACATATGAGAATGTGAAAAGAAATACCTACATTAACATTACAAATTCCATTAAAAATGCAGTTTTGGGTAGCCCCAAAACTCAGTATAATCAAACAATAAGTAAGAACACCTGTAATCTCATTCTTCATTAATAGAACTACAGCTTCGACTTTTTATATTTTATATTTTTTTCTATTTTGTATTGTTAGTAGATTTGTAGTTTTCCGAATCATACCATGGCACAAAAACAAGGATGAGGAAAACAAGGATAGTGAAGAGGTATCAACTACATCATATGAAGTATGTTTGATGGTATGAAACAAGATGATTAAACATGAGAACGGAGGACATGATAGCTGATTACACATTTTTAAAACCTTTTTATTTTGTATATTTCTGAGAGACTGAGACAGAGTGTGGCCAGGGGAGGGGCAGAAAGAGAGATGCACACAGAATCTGAAACAGGATCCAGGTTCTGAGCTCTCAGCACAGAGACCAACGCGGGGCTTGAATTCAGGAGCAGCAAGATCATGACCTGAGCTGAAGTCGCATGCTTAACCAACTGAGCCACCCAGGTGCCCTGCTGATGACACATTTTTAAAGATACAACAGAGAAAAATTATTGAGATTATCCTGTATAGTTATAAAGGTAGAATTAGTATCAACTGCAGGAAGTTTCAGGGAAAATTTGACTAACAGCTAATGAAGGATCCCAGAAGAATGGCTCCTTTTTAGAAAACAAAGCCTGGATGTGTTAAATAAGATGAGGTAATCACCCATTAGAAAAGTCATAATTAGACTTTCTGCTCTAGGTTCTAAATTGGACTACATAACACCTATAACCCATTCAAATCAAGAAATAAGATGTAAGCAATTAATTTGAACTCAGACTTCCTCATTCTTTGATTAAATCTTGGGAAGCCTAAAAAGTCTCCCATGTTCTGTACCCATGAATCTGAAGTAATGTAGGATGGGAAGAAGTATTATTAGCTCTCTGGAACCTGCCTGCTATATTCAGTTGTCTGCATCCTAAACAAGAGAGATCAAGATACAGTTACCTCCCCACTGTCTCTGATGTGCTTTCAACACACTTAGAATTAGTTTTAGGTAGAAAAAAATTTATTGGAATTACTAAAGAGTAAACTTGCTTCCTTTCGGCATTAAAAGACACTGACTTTGTCTTTATCTGTTGTGAAACCTAGACGAATACCTGTGTATCAGATCATTTCTATATATCAGCATTAATCGAGGTACCATTCATGCTCAGTACAGATAATGCAATTCTAAACTAAAGGGAAATTTATTTTTCTTTTTCTTTTTTTAAGTATAAAAGCTTAGGAAAATAATAGGAAGTTAATGATTTTGGAGTAAATTATTACTAAAAATCAGTGTTTCTCATTTCCTATGATTGTAAACATCATATGATTTTCTTAGGCAAAAAGGTTTGAGTGTGTATGTGAATATCTTTTATTCTTTTTGAATACTATTTCCATACTTCCATAGCTACCTGAATATTTAAAACATATCAACCCTTGACTTACTTTTAAATATAAAAAATTACTTACTGTACTGAATTCATAAAAAGTGATTTTTGTTTTTGCAGAGGAGAAAATTGATTCCATATATTGAAAGAGGAGTCAGTATTTACTACTACTTATGTAACAAATTGATTTTCAAAAAGAAAGGCAGTTTAAATTATTATCCTTCCGTCAGTGTTGATTGTTGTATCATCAGACCGAATATATCTTGAGGACAATAAGATAAATATTCCTAAATAAATGATTCATCATTATTTTATTATAGTGGGCGATACTGTTAAAATAATTATTATAGTAAAGTGGTAAGTTTTCAAAACATAGCAATAACAAAAAGAACTAATATGAATGTAATACATGCATATGCATGTAAACTGTCAACTCTAAAATTGTCATAAAATATTTTAATATTTAAAACTTTGAAGACTATTATAAACATTTATCTAAAAGATGTTTCTCTACTTCTTCTTTGAGTGTTTGCATTTTTTTTTCTTCCCCCCCCCCCCCCCCCCCTCCCCCCCCCGCCTAGGCAGTTTCAGGTGAGTGTCCTCCAGGAAACAGATGCCAAAACCAGCAATCTACCTGAGACACTATATTTCTTTTTGGATCATTAAAGATATAAATACAGGAAAATTTAAGTGCCATAAAAGCATTTTTCTATAAAATTAATGTAGTGGAAACATAACTGTAATTTACCAGTCTTGTGACTTACTAGTAGACAAGTTAGTTACCTTAATCTGCACAGGCTTGAGAATACACATCTATAATGAGAGTTTTGGTGCCTTCTTTGCATGTTTGTTGAAAGGGTTAATGATAAGATATACTCCAAAACACTGATTATAATTTTGTGATCCACCCATTTCTAACATAATACCTTGTTTTGAAATAGAAAATAAAATATCGCTGCAAAAATACAACAAAGTTACACATGATTAAGCCTCTGCTTTGCCAGGATTGTAATAAGGTTGTCCACCTTTATGCACCAAAGCATGGGATGCATTGCACAGGCAGAGAAACTGAATTTGGTCCCTATGCAGAAAAATTTTCCAAGAAAAAGAGCTCTCTTATGACATGATAAATTTTCATGAGGGGTGAATAATTTATTTCCTTGAAGCTTGAATTTTTCAGCATCTATTTACAAGTAGAAAAACATGTCAATTATTTTAACAGAGTTTAAATCAAAGGATTTTTAATCAAGTATTAAGAAACTGATAAAGAAACAAACAAACACATAGTGACAGAAATATCTCATAGGTAATACCCTCAAAAAAAAAGTTACATCCCTAGAGCAGTGGGAACAAAGCAAGGAGGTCAAGCTACTGAAATATTAGGCTTCCAAGGGAGGGGTGTAGTGTTACCAATGACAAAGAGCTCATACTTGGGTGCCTTAGCCAGTAGATGAGCCTGTCTTTTGAGTAAATGGTTTTTATTACTAGCAGCAAAAATAAGGATACAGGGAGATAGCTGTCAAAGCACTGTCTCCCTATGGGGCTAGTATAGGAGCTTTTATTTAGTATGCCTGCGGGACAGGGGCAAAAAGCTTGCATATGCACTAGGAAATTTATACATATTCTATTATTTAGGTATCTAGGTTAAATGCTCATGCTTAGCATGTCAGCATGCTATGTTCAAAAAAATGGCAGAAAATCCTTCTCATAGGAGTAGATCTTAATTTTATGAATTCAGAGGGCTTCCAAATGGGTCCTCAGCTCTAAACCGGCTCAAACTGGCTCATGTAAGGGGCTCTTAGGCCAAACACCTAACAAGGGGCTATCAGTTGAAAAACCTATCTGGGTGTCTCCTTTGTGGGAACTGCTGATCCTGCAAAACAAAACACATTGCTTTCCTGCTTTTGTCCCTCCCCCTTCTTTTCTGCTGATAGCCCTCTGATTTGAGTTACTTCCTGTTGCATCCTAGCTAACAGCCATACTGTTTTTGTGCATTTTGGAAATACTGCAAACAGGAATCATCAGTTGAAGGCATGGGAACAAACTGCCATTGCAGAGTAAAAAAAAAAAAGGAAAGAAAAAAAAAGCATCACTGGGGATAAACTGGCAGGAACCAGCAGACAGAAAGGAGCATGTGACTTCTCCTTTCTCCGTCTTCTCTTCTCCTCTGCTGCCTTCCAAAGACAGTCTAACTGGGATTCACTAGCAAAGAAGTATAATTTGTAAAGTTTCTGTCCCACGCAAGTTTATAATTGTGAGTTTGAATTTGAGACATGATAGTATAACAGAAAGCACATGGTTGATGAGAGAACACAGGAATGTGCTAAAACATGATTCTCAACTTTCTCCATGATTGCAGCCTTTTGGGAGTCTTGTGAAAATACAGATCCCATGTTCCAGCTCCCAGGGTTTCTGATTTAGTCTGATTAGCTTGGGCATCTGCATGTTAACTGGTATTTCAGGTGATTCTAGTTTAGATGCACTTTGAGAAGGAGTTGGCGTTTCAGAGGAACTTCAAGACTGGATGGTGGCATGAGGTAAACCATTTCACACTTGATTTTTTTTTTTTAATCATTCTAACTGTAAAGACAAAAGTTAAGCAATCCAAGTTTTATTGGTTGCCCTCAACGTATAAATCGATCTTAGGTGAAATATTAATGTTGTACCTTGGTTGTTTGTGGTACAATGTGTATTTTAAAGTCACGGGTGGTTTTGAAGTCACAGACTCTTATCAACAGTGTTGAAATTTTAGTGGTAGTTTATGGCACTTATTCAGATTGCATTTGCGTTATACAGACGTGTCTCAGTTCTTAGTTACATGTAGGGATGAGGAATGTTTAAATTAGGCTCAGGGTTTTGTGTTTTTTTTTCTTTTTTTACCTTCTGTTTTCCTTTGGCCTATAGAAGGAGAGAAGGGAGGTCCCTAAATGGAGGGCAAACCCCACACATTCATAATTCCTCTAATTATTAGAGGTTAACAGAGAGAGAGAAAAGGAGCTCATTTGGCAGCTTTTGAGCCTTCAGCCGACTCCAAGTACAGGGATTCTGTCAGAAGCCCCGGTAGCTTCTGCAGGGTTTTGTATTGGTAGGGAGCCCAAAGAAAGCTGTATAGATGTTGCTGGAGGCTTTTCTCATCACATGCTAGACATCTCTGAACATTACTTAAATATCTAATTAAGTCACGGTGTTCGAATTCATAAACATCACCCTCCTAAGAATGTTTCCAGTTCGTTTTAATATTATAAGGTTTTCCTTGGATGTTTTGTTTACTTTCTAAATTAATCTATGTTCTTCTCCAGCAACTACAAACCCAAGAGGATTTTTTCCTCTGGTCCAGGTTTATTTAATCCTTAAGCTTACCTGTTTTCCGGTGAACAACACCTATACTTCTTAGTGTTCTTAGTGTGAGATACTTAGTGGGAGATACTGTTCTTAGTGTGAGATAAAGACCAAGAAAATACCATGTTTTAAGCTGTGGGGTAGGATGGAGCTTGGAATCACCACAGTGACATCAAAGTTGCTTAAAGAATGCATCTTTTCCTGATGGGCAGTTGTTATGTAGCAATGTCTTTGTGTCAAGTGTGAGGAGTGATCAAATATGCTTTTAAAAAAACAGCCTATGTAGCCTGTGTGTTTTTCTTCAAGAGCAGGAAGATTACTCTTCATTATTAAGAGGAATCTAATATGAAGGAGGGGCGCCTGTGTGGCTCAGTAGGTTAAGCGTCTGACTTCGGCTCAGGTCATGATCTCGCAGCTCATGAGTTTGAGCCCGACATTGGGCTCTGTGCTGACAGCTCAGAGCTTGGAGTCTGCTTCAGATTCTGTGTCTCCAGTTCTCTGTGCCCTCCCCCACTCGTGCTCTGTCTCTCTCACTCTCTCTCAAAAATAAATAAACATTAAAAAACATAATATGAAGGAGAAGTGCAGATGTTAAAAATAACAAGCATTTAAGTAAATGCCATTTATAAGTGGAATAGAGTCAATGGCATATTTTAGAAAGAACATGGACTAGTAATTTGGACACAAAAGTTTAAATCTCAGCTCTGCAAACTTGGAAAGTTATGTAAAGGCTCATTGTATGTGTAATTTTTTCTAAGTTTACTCATTTATTTTGAGAGACAGCATGAGCATGAGGAGGGGGTGAGCAGAGAGAGAGAGGGAAAGAGAGAGAATCTCAAGCAGGCCCCACACTGCCAGCATGGAGCACAGTGTGGGGCTTGAACCTGCAAATCGTGAGATTATGATCTGAGCTGAAACCACCAGTCTGATGCTTAACTGACTGCGCCACCCAGGCACCCAAAGCTCATTGTATTTGAACGTATATGAGGCTGTGGGTGTAAGGTACAGGTTGTCATCTCTCATAAATATTAAGTGCTCAGAAATGCTGACCATAGTTGCAATGTTGATGAAGACGATGATGACATAAAGATCAAGAATTGGAGAGAGACCACTAAAACATCAAATTATTCCTAAACTATTCTTTCCTCAAAATTCAGACTGGTATGATCTAACATTTGATATCAAAGTTCCACTTTGAATTGTGAACTCTATTTTAGTACTGCCATTGTATGCTCCCTTGCCATTCTTGTTTATCACATAAAATGAAGTGCTTTCTGCAATCTGTCTTTTCTTGAACTTTCGTTTTTATGATTGTTTAAGCTTTCTTTTACTATCCTCATAATATTCCCTCTAATACTTCATGTACCTTCTGGAATGATTACATCATAGATAACAAATCCAACCCATATCCTCAGTCTTTTTAAGAATGCTTGCTCAATTTCTTCATACCTCCAAATTATATAAAACCTAGTTTGTCCTTAAATAACTAGAAAGAAAATATATTAACCAGTAATATTTTTTAAAGTACAAAAGAAGGGGTAGAATTGAACATTGTTTCTTTATATAGAAGACTGAGAATTCTCTAGTAAGTGATTTGAGCTATGTATCATATGTGATGTTTTAGAATATCTCAGCAACACAGAGTGACTCTGTTACTGAAAAGATTATTTAGAGAGCATACGAAGATTAGCAAAGGTTTAGAAAAATTATTCTGTGAAATTAAAGGGGGCATTGACTTAGAAATAAAGGGAGAATCAATATATTGAGCAAATTACTGAGAGTCGTATACATAAATTTGTTGGTAAACAAAGCCTTCCAGCACAGGAGACATTTCTGATGATCTCCAGGTTTGTAATCACCAATTTCCCTGAGATTCCACTCCTTAAAGATGTGATTTCTTTATCACATTTTCTTGTAGATGAATGGAAATATTATAGGCAAAATGTGGTGGAGCCTTTCTAGAAATAAAAAAAGAAGAAGAAAACAAATCTGTTGATTAGTAAGAGGATTAGTTTATCTACAATCATGGGATAGATAACTCAGATGGGGATACATCACATCAGACCTAGAAATCCAAAAGAAGTGTTAAGATTCCAAGAACCAGGAAAAGAACAAGAAATGCATACTTTTCTATTAGAAACATAATAATGAAAAAGTTATGATAGTCTTCATTTCAACAAATCATTTCATAGGAAAATATTATTTGAATTATCTTTGATTTAGGATTCTGTTGATGCTTATTGGCAATATAGCTTAGCAGTTAGCTGTCATTTGGGATCCCTGGTATATAAAATGGGACCTATATGTTCTGAGGTCATTGGGGTAAAAGTATAGCATTACCTGAACAAATCAGCTAGAAATATGTCCTAAGCCAAATGATAATTAAGTCCTACTTAGAAGGTAGAAAAGTATCCCTTTATCCCCTAAACCATACATTTAAAGGGATTAGTATGTTGGCACCTTTTGTGTAGTTAGCTTGAATGATATTTATACAGAGGGGTAATTCCTTTAAATGAACATTGTACAAAATGATCTCACATTTAAAAGGTGACAGCAATTTCATGGAAAATTGCTTTCTAAAATACACAGAGAGCCAACAATAATATATTACAAGTGCACAAATTACCTGAGTTGTCTCCAGTTGCCTTTTAGATACATTTAAAAATAGGCATTTGTTTGTTTGCAATATTAAATGTTCCAGTAAATTAGCTGACACCTAAACGAATATCATCTTCAGTTCACAATGGATTCCAGAAGCACTGATAGGAATTTTGGAGATTATTTCCAATTACCAGATGAGAAAAGCAGTAAAAAAATGCTGAAAAAAATTTGTTTTCCCAAGAATAAAATTGAAGTTAAAAAAAAGTGATCTTCATTAAGTATATTATCTGGGAAATTTGACTTTGGAGCTTTTCATTATTTCTTCTGTTTTTCTCTTAGCACCAGTTCCTATCATATGTATAGGGAAAATTAGGTTCCGAGGTCTGAAATAACAAATAAAATCTGTCATATCTGTGGGAGCTCAAGCATGCTGATACTTAATGTAGAAGAAGGTGGTCGTCTGAGAATAAGGTATTTAAAAAGCTATTCATCTATCCACACTCTCAGACTGAGGGACCCAGAATGAGCAGGAAAAGCCAATGCTTTTCTCCTAATAAATATAAACATTGGTTTTCCTAAGAGGATTCCGTCTTTGTAACATGGACTTAGGATAAGGAGTTATACTCCCATAAGAATCCCCTGAGAGAATTCAACCCAGTAAAGACACATGCTTCTTCTAAGATGTAAAATGCTTAGCTATGGACTGCCATATAGTATTGGTATGGAAGTAAATTGTTAGTAACTTTCAGGATATTGCATTGCCAGTTTACATCAAAGCTATAAAGGAGTGTGTTTAACCACAATTTTAGATGTTTTTAAAAAGTCAAACCTTGTCTTTGGCTCAAAGATACCACTTTAGGGAATTTATCCAAAAAGATTAATAGTAGACTTTTTACAAATTCATGCAGAAGGATATTTACTGCAATATACTTTATATGAGCAAAATAGGACCAACCAAAATGATCAATTAATGATGATTTGCTAAATATATTATCATATATCCATAAAACTAATTTTATTAAATTAAGAATTCTAGTATAGATATACAATTATAGACACATAAAGTTCTTTCAGTATATTCTTGGTTGAAGGAAGCAGTTCAAAAAACAATATGTGTAATATAACCACATTTCATAAAAATAGTTTTAGATAAAAAGCTGTAAAATTAACAGCAAGGAAAATACTGGTGTTAAATCTGGATTTTGAGACTGAGGACAGTAAGGATTTACATTGTTTCCACTATCTAGTTTGATTGCAGTAAAATAATATCACTTGCAAAATAAACAAAATAATGTTTGGACAGAAGAGATATATCAAGTCAATTTAAGCAACGTTAAAAGTAAATAGTATCAGAATAAAAAAGAACAAGAGTGTTGAAAACAAAAAACAACATCTTCATCTCTCACTTAAAAGAAAGAAAACATAGTTAACAAAGGACAGAACATGAAGCAAATACGTTGGGATTGCTGCAGCTGGGGAATGGAGTAGAGAGTGGCTTTGTAAGGGAGCAGACATATGTTTGAAGGAGGAATAGAAACACTTGTGAAGGCCACATTCCCAAGGCACAGCCTACTAAAAAAGCTGAGATATGATTGGAAGATTATAGAATACACCCCTTTCCTCACAAGCACCAACCAGGCTCCAGAATAAGAACAGTCTATTATAGTTGAAAGGGCCAGAAGATGCAGATTCACTCAGAGCACTTCTAGAAGCCCTGAGTCAAGAAGAGAGATGAAAACAAGGACACCTGAGGAATTTGAAATCTTTGTTACCAGTAGCTATAACAAACATTAAACACAGTCCAACTCCTAGCCATGTTCATACAAATTCTCATATTAAAGGCCTATTTAATGTGTTTGGCTGATACAGCATGTCTGTCTGACTTTCAACAAAAAATTAGAAGACATGGGGCACCTAGCTGGCTCACTCAGTAGAGCATGCACTCTTGATCTTGGAGCTGTAAGTTTAAACCCCCATTGGGTGTAGAGATGACTTAAAAGTAAAATCTTAAAAACAAAAAAAAATCAAAGCATGAAAAAAGGCCAGAATAAAGAAAGTCTGAAGAGACATCTACCAGAACCAGACTTAAATATGATTCAGTTGTTGGATTTCTCAGCCATGAGCCCATGTTAAGGGCTCTATTGTCAAAAGTAGACAAAATGCAAAACTAGATGAGTAATGTCAGCAGAGATAAGGAAATTATGAGAAAGAATCAAAGGCAAGGCTAGAAAACTGCTTTTAGAACTGAAAAATGAACAACCCAATTAAAAAGTTGGTTAAGATATCCAAACAAACATCTTACCAAAGAAGATACACAAGTGGGGAATAAGCACTGAAAAGAATGTTGACATCATTTTTCATAAGAGAAATTAAATACAAATTAAAACAACAATGAACTATAATAATGCAGCTGTAAGAGGGCCTAAAAGTAAATAAATTAATAAAACTGACAATACCTATTGCTGTTAAGGATGCAAAGCAGTAGGAAATCTCATTCATTCCTCATACTATGAAAAATGGTATAGCCACTTTGGAAGATAGTATGGCAGTTACCTATAAAACTAAATACAGTCTTCCTATACAGTCTAGTAATCATATTCCAAAGACATTTATGTAAGTAATTTGCAATTTTATGTACACACAAAAACCTAAATACAAGTAATGTTTGAAACAGCTTTATTCATCATTGCCCTAAAATAGAAGAAACTGAGATATCCTTCAATAAGTAAATGGATAAGTTGTGGTACATGCATGCATACAACAGAGTATTGTTCATTGATACATGAATGAACTATTCACACAAAAAATGGATGAATTTGAAATGCATATTCAAAGTGAAACAAACGAAATGGAAAATGCTACAATCTGTATGATTCCATTTACATGACAGTACAGAAAAGGAGAAGAAGAAGGAGGAGGAGGGGGAAGGGGAGGAGGGGAGGGGGAGGAGGAGGAGGTAGGGGGAGGTCGAGAGAGAGGGGGAGGAGGAGGAGGAAATCTCAATGTTTGCCAAAGTTTGGGAAGGGGAAGAAGGCTAAATAGGTAACAAGTACTTTTTAGAAGATATTTTACTAACTCTCTTTACTAACTGTAGGTTAGTAAACACACATATATATCCAGACTGTCCACTGATAAAGCCTGGAAGCAAAGGCATCCCAGTACCAATGAAAAGATCCAACACCCAAGACTTGTTTTCTAATTCCATTCTCTGGTAAAAGGAATAAGATCTTGGAGAAATGGCTAATTCTGTGGCAGGGGCAAAAAATATAAAAGATGAGCCTGGAACCACTTCTAGTTCTAAACATTAAGCGCTCAAACAAACAAAAACAAAAACAAGCCATTAGAACAATAAAGTAAACAATATACAAACAACAACAAAATGTAATATTGGACTGTAACTCAAATTATAAAATAAATACCAATGCTTCCATAATAATTTAAATAAATGACAAAATAAATAAAAAAATAAATAAATGGTCTGAAGCCATGACTTACAGAGTGCAATATGGAAAGGAAGGAAACATTGTAAAGTCTGGAATAACCTTGCAAACACTGTCTCTGCCACGTGATCAGTATCCACATTAACAATGATGTGTCATGTTAATCACACATAGTGATAACACACATAGTCTTTTACATTTGTGGCCTTTCTCCTAAGAACCATAACTTCAGTCTAATTTTGAGAGAAATGTTTACAAAAAACTACTGAGAGACATTCTACAAAATACCTACCCAGCACCCCTCAAAACTGCCAAGGTCATCACAAAAAATAAAAGTCAGAGAAGTTGTTTTAGTGTAGAGTAACCTAAGAAGACATGATGACCAAATGTAATGTGGTTTTATGGAAGGGATCCCGAAACAGATAAAGAACATTATGGACTAACTAAGTAAATTCTCATGAACTATGATATTTAGATAATATATCAGTATTATTTAATTGTGACAAATGTATCATATCAATGTAATAGGTCAGTAATAAGGGAACTGGGTATGAGGTGCACTGAAATTCTCTGTACTATTTTTGCAGGTTTTCTGTAAAAGTAAACCTGTCCTTTAAAATGCCTATTTTGGGGGCATCTGGTTGGCTTAGTCGGTTAAGTGGCCAACTCTTGATTTTGGCTCAGGTCAGGATCTCATGGTCATGAGATTGAGGCCTGCCTTGGGTCCACTCCATGCTTGGAGCCTCCTTAAAATTCTCTCCCTCCCTCTCCCTCTGCCCCTCCACAGCTGGCTTGAGTTCTCTCTCTGTCAAAACATATGTAAGAGATGAATTACTGGGTTCTACTGAAGCCAAGAAGACTATGCTAACAATATGTTAACTAACTTGAGAATAAAAAAAAAAAGTCTATTTTAAAAAGGCAAAAAATAATATTCTGAAAAAAATTTTCATGGTACACTCAAATTTCTTTCATTATTTGTTTCTTTAAATTTTATAATTATTTTCTGTTCTAGGAACAGTGATTTCTTCATCATCTGCTTCCTATAAATCCTGAGCTTAAGGCTCATCGCCCAGTCTATTAGGCAATTGCTCATGCTGGCTGGATTATCTGGGAAACACACATCCCAGAGTCTATTCCTTGAGGCATCATTTTCTGAGAATATCTGATGCAGTCCTTTTCATTGAGACCTTAAGGCTGTCTTTGGTATTTCTTCTGAAAGATGCTATCTCTCACCAAAGGCCCTAGCTGGGACCTTAGGCAAACTTGAAGAGAGAGCCGAAACCATATGTTGATTTCAACTATGATTGTCTTAGGTCAGTTTATCACAGACACTGAATAATCAGAATAAGAGAAAGCTGAATCCCTTTTTGGGGATTATAGTACATCAGGGCAGGAGTCTACCCTAAATTATTTCATAAGGACTCAGTCAATGTTTTCCCTGTAGGGAAGAATGAATTCCCAGACGGCAAAAGTATGAGACAAATTTTTCAGTTTTAAAATCTATCTTACAAGGGTATGTGTAATAATGTCCAGAAATAAAGTCCTTTTAGATTAAAAAAAAATTAGAGTTGAGAGAGAGAATAAATTCAGCTCCCACCCTCGTCTCCATTCTTGGTATTTCACTTCACCTCATCTCCTTATTCCTAGAGATGTATTTCTCTTGGTTGGTTGTGCATTTTTTTAGTGTTTGTGAAAATATAAGCCAATATGAATATGTATTTTCCTATTTCTTACACAAAGATAGCACAGTACGTGCTAGTGCCTATCCTGTAATGTGGCTCAGTTACTCCCTTCTCTTACTTCTTCAGAGCATCTTTCATGTCTTCCCTTCTTCCATGCCCGCTGCAAACTTTCTGCCTCCTGGTACCACCTGTTCATATTTCTGGACACAGAATACTTGCTTGTTTTAAAGAATTGCTATTGAGTAAGTTTGAATGGTGCCTTTACACCCAATCATCTCATAACCCCAACATTCCCATCCCTTTAAATCAGCTGTAGTGAGATGATTGGGGTCAAATGGAAGCAGCTGGGTCATTCCTACAAAAAATGGAATCAGCTATTGATGCTCCCTGAATGGAGGCTGTAGGTGTGACTGTTTCCATCAGAAGGGTGGTGAGCATGAGAGAAAACTGACTGGTCAAACTTTGTACATCACTTACTTATCTCTTATCTTCTATTACCTGTCAAATAGAAGACAGATGATTAACATGATATTTGGGGACTGGCTCATTCTAGCTTTGTCACTTCTCTGAGAACCACATCAGTGTAACAGATTTTATTCCCTGAAGATACTCAACTTTTCTCATACTTTTCCCTGGCTTTCCCTTCCATGTGAAATATTCCTTCATCTTCTAAATCAATATTATTATTTCATATGTAAGCACAGAGTTCTATGTTTTTATTTCTACTTTATACTGGGATTAATTATAAGCAAAGAATGATAAAAATGAATGTAGTGAACAAAACATATATAAAAGGTTAACTTGGTTCTGTGACCTCAGGAGGGCTTATATGTACTGCAGATCACTTGCTCCTCCCATGGAGACTGCTCAGAACAGTGTAGGAAATAAGTTGAGTAAGAATACATCTGTAATGGCTTGCATACTTTTTTCATTGGCATTGTTGCCTTGAAGAAATCATAAATGGGGAGGGACAGAAATTATTCTATTGCCCTGAGTAGTTTAGCTAGGGCTTTTGTCAGCTGCCTAAATTTGCTCTCCCTGCCCTTAATATTTTTCATGAGGTTTGAAACCCAAAGGAAGGACTAGAAAAGGAAGTCAATACATTACATGGGAAAAGCATTATTTTCTCTCTTTTTTTTTTAAGTGCAAAGGAGACAGATACTTATGCAAATGAGTCACCAGAAACAGCTCTATTCTGGAATGACACCCATTTAGAAATGACTGAAGCTTCATAGTTCCACCTTGAGAACCACTTTCTATTTCACTTTGCAGTTGCCAAACACAAAATTGCTTCATTTCTCAAGGAACTAAAAATGACTTCCATATCCTTTAGTTGTACAACCTACAGATGTGTTACTTTGAATCTCTTCAATTCCAACTGATAGGTCCAGGTTTAAAATTTCAAAAAAAAGTTAATTAGAACATGTATTTAGGGATGATGTAATCCAACTTCCAAGGAAGAAAAATATTTAAAATAATAGAATGAATGTGTCAAAATCCCTACCAAAGGAAGAATTCATTTGCAGCATTTAAAAACTACACGGACACATCTGATGTACCATGTTTGGTCAGTACTTCAAACATATCAATGTTATTTGCAGAGTAAATGTACTTTCTTTTTTATCCTTTTAGGTATATTTTCCCCAGTGGTGGGCTTATTGGTATCATAAAAATGTGCAGTTTTGAATGTTGCATATATACATAAGGATGCCATGGCCAGAAATATACTTTTTTTTTCCTGGTGAAATTTGTAAACAACTATGTCAATGAATATAGTGAAAGAATTTTTCAGACTTTGAGCACACAAGGCAATAGGACTAGTTTTGATATGACAATTTCAATTGAGGCATGTACTTTTATGTTTTGTTTTGTAAAAGTATTAAACACCTTCTACCTACAATGAACTGTGACAAGAAGTAGTTTTGTAAAGATGAGAGATGAATACCCGATTTTGATGCTTGAATTTTTCACCTCTATCATTTTCCTCAACTGCCTAAAGAAGGCAGGGAGGGAAGAGATCCTTTTATTCTTTCCAATAACTAAAACTAAAGCAGAAATAATGTTTTGGTAGTCTCCAATGTTCATGTACTGATTTTTTCCCTGTGAACAAGGTTCTTGAGATATATGTAAAAAAACTAATTTGAATTGCCATTTTTATGTGCTTGCTGCTGGAATTCAATAAGCGATTAGTGGATTTTTAGTATGTTAGTTACAAATGTGATTTGAGCATCTATAGTGATGCTTATTTTTTAAAATTATTTTCAAAGATGTTTGCATTGCTGGTTTTAATTAGCTACCCTTCAGATGAGTAACATATTAAGGTGTATTTTCAGTCCTTTGGCTTAATGTATTTTTCACTGGTTTATTATTCTCTGAGAGCTTGACTTAAAACAAGTATTGATGCAGAGAAGCAGAAAGCAATTTTTGAACAGGAGACACTGCCAGGGAATATAGCCCATATATAGCCTATGTAGTACTCCTTTTGAACAGATAAATTATAAAGCCTCTGGAATGGAGCTCCAGGGAGGGAAAAGAATCCTTCATGGAATTCTTTATTCCATGCAGATAACACCAAGAAAATTGTGCAGGTTACACTGTTCAGCTGAGTCAGCCAACAAACTTTACTTAATCCCCCTTTTTTATGCATTTTATGCCAAAGCATATATTAGGTTCTTAACATACTATCTTACTTATTCCTCAAATTAATCCTACAAAACAAGTAACCATTTCATTTCATATCCTACAGAAAAATCACTTGTGATGAGCAGTGAAATGTGTTGAGATCACTTCCATCCAGTTTTTTCCTAAAAATATCAGTATTATTCATTGTAGACTCCTTTGGATCACATGAGTGGAGGGAAGATAGAGCAGGAAGGGGAACCCCTCTGGAAAGCACAGGGACCTGAGACACAGAGACAACCCGGTGAGTCTGGTAAACTAATTAATAATTTGAATTTTTATTTTGTGTACAAAATAGAAACATTAAAATATTCATAGTAAGAGGTTGATATTATTTAAAAATCAAATGAGAGGTAATGAAACATCGAGAAAATGATTGTTCTTCCTAAATTAATGGGAGACACAGCAGACCTAAGCAGGTTATAAAGGTGAAGCAATATTGTAGAAGTGATTTTGCAGAACTCTTATTATGGAAATATAAAGGAAGAGGGAAAATATAGCCAGTTATACCTGAGGACACTGCAGCTTTCTATGGATCACTGAACAGCCATCATAAATGAATTTTGTGTAAATTAAATGCAAAACTTTACTTCAGAAATGTCTTCCTAATATTAATCTAAACAGTATTTTGTGAATGATGCCACTATACCAAGAAACCAGGATTGAAACCTGGATTTATCTTTGATCTCTAGTCACCAAGGCTGTTTTTAAAATTTTTTTTTAATGTTTATTTATTTTTGAAGGAGATACAGACACAGAGTGTGAGTGGGGATGGGCAAGAGGAGGGAGACACAGAATGTGAAGGAGGCTTCAGGCTCTGAGCTGTCAGCACAGAGCCCAAGACAGGGCTTGAACTCATGAGCTGTGAGATCATGACCTAAGCCAAAGTCAGATGCTTAACCGACTGAACCACCCAAGGGTCCCAACCAAAGCCAATTTTTTTTTATCATATCTCTCAATTATTCCCATTTTCCATGTTTCTCATCAACAGCTAAAACATGGGGTAATCACTGTACTTTTGCCAATTTTGTGACTTCCCAGCTAGCCTGTCTCCTTGTCCATTCCAGTCTACACCTCCTCATCTTTTTGTTCTAACTTCTAAAACTTCTTTCTTTGGTCACGGTTTTTTCTTAAAACTGCAGTGTCAAAATGACACATAGGAAAAAAAAGTTCTTAACATTCTCAACAAATGTAATCTAATCATTATAAAGTCACTAGATCTGACTATCAATTTTCAGAAAACACGGAATAGATGAAGCTGTTATGTGTGTGTGTGTGTGTGTGTGTGCATATACACACATGTACACACATACTCATTAA
This sequence comes from Acinonyx jubatus, assembly GCF_027475565.1. NCBI lineage: Eukaryota > Metazoa > Chordata > Mammalia > Carnivora > Felidae > Acinonyx > Acinonyx jubatus. The sequence goes on from NC_069388.1 coordinate 96,326,717, forward strand.
GATGCAGTAAGCAAAACCCAGGCTCAGAGAAATTCTACAGACAAATGATCAATTTTATTCAACAGTTCCACTGCATAGAAGAGAAAGATTGAGAGACAGAGTGAGAAAGAGAGAGAGAAGGAGGGAGGGGGAGGGAGGGAGGGAGAAAAGAGGCTATGAGGAAGAGGAGAAATGATAAATTAAATATCTGTAATAAATATATTCAACAAAGTGAGTGCAGAAGCCTTACCTGGGTTCTGGTTGAAGCAGATAGACTTCAAATATATGAAGTAATTTGAACACTGACCAGATATTTATTGATACTCAGAATGCATTGTTATTTGTATTAGGGATCATGTTTAAATATTCATGGCAGAAATCAAAAGATATGTAAAGATAGATATACAGAGTGTGCATCAAACTAATCTAGTAGAGGAAGGGCATTTGTCTGAGTCTAGATGAAAGGCTTTCAAGCATTTTTATGCATTAGAATTACCTGAAAGATGATTGCTAGGTTCTGTTTCTAGAGTTCATGATTGAGTATGTCTAGGATGGAGCCTAAAGATTTACATTTCTAACAAGTTCTTGAGCGATGCTGCTGCTGCTGGCACAGGCACCACAGTTTGAGAATCATTTGACAGAGGTAAAAACATTGTCCATGAGTTGATAGTTATTGAGGCCAGGAGGCAGGTGTATGGGGCTTCGTTAAGCCATTCTTTCTACTTTTATATGTGTTGGATATTTTTTGTTTTGAAAAGCTGAAAAATATCCAGAATGTATTTCTAATGTTAGAATTCAGGATGCTATCTAACTGGGAAAGAGAAAGAGGATAGTGATTGGGAGGGGCACTGCAGGGGATTTGGGATGCCATTGTGTGCTATTTCTTGACCTGGGAAAGGTTTACATGGTGTGCTCACTTTGTGATAATTCACTATGTCTTGTATTATCATGTTATCCTTTAATAAATTGTCTTTTAAAAAAGAAATTCTATGGTATTTATCATTTATTTTCTGGCATCAAAGATAACATAGATCTGTTTCAGAGATAACAGAGATGAGGAAAACTAGCAAATACCCAAAAAACTACAGTAAAGATAGATTGGATGGATGGATAGATAGATTGATAGATTTACTGTGATTTTTTTTTACTTACTGAGATTCATTGCTTTTGAGGATATTGGGGAGCACTGCTTAATTAATCCAAGTTTATTCCATCTCTAGAGTGGATAGCATCTCATAACACCGCCTGCATCTGCAAGTTTCTGAGTGAGGTGGTAAAGACATTTCCATTTTTATAAGAAAACATTGACAACAACAAATATTTCAGTCCTCATGGCATTTCTCCTTTCCTCTTTACAGCAAAGTACTTCAGAAGTGTTCATTACACTCTCATCTCTTACATTCTCCCCTGTAGTCGCTCATCCCTATCATTCTACTGGTATTATTGTTGTCAAAGATAATATGGACTTCCTTGTTACCAATTCTAATGGCCATTTCTCAGTCTTCCTCTTATCTAAACTATGGCAGTGTTTGACACGTGCATTCAGTTCTTCCTTTCTGGAGATATTGACTTAAAGGACACTGTTTGGTTCCCCTCTTTTCTCACTGGACAGTCCATCTTAGGATTGTTGGCTAGTTTTCCTCAACTTTTTAATTTCTGAAATTTGGGGTGTGCTGAGATTGAGACCTTTCATTTTCTCTTTGTTTTATTCTGGTGGTATTCTGGTATTATATTGATCCCCATGACTTTAAATTCCATCTACATCCTGATGACTCCAACATGTATATCTTTTTGGCTTATCTCTCTTTTGGACCCTTGACTCAAGTATTCAGACACCTACTATCAACATTTCTGATTAGATTCTCAGAGGTAATCTCAAATGCATCTTGTGCAGAACAAATTATGATTAAAAAAAAAAATCTGAGGGGCGCCTCATGGCTCAGTTAAGCATCTGACTCTTAATCTCAGCTCAGGTCTTGGTCTCAGGGTCGTGAGTTCAAGCCCTTTGTTGGGCTCCAAAAAAAAAAAGGGGGGGGAGGAATAAAAAAATCTCAAAACTGTCCATCCCTCAGTTTTCCACATTAGTAAATGATACCACAAGCTTTTTCTGGTGTCAAGCCAGGCATCTAGAATTTACCTTTGATCTCTTTCAGTGCCAAAATGCTATAATCAGTGTTAGCAGAAAGTTTAACTTTGATGAATGGAACAAATATTGAAAATGACCCTAGTAATGAGGTATTCCTTTTTCTCCAAGTAGGAATGGACTTGGGTTCTCCTTCCCTAAACAGAAGCTATTTCAGTAGCTCCCAGAGTGAACATATGCTGGGCAGTTGGTATTCCCAAACACCTGTGAAAAGTTGGCAGCCAATATGTACTGTGTGGCATCCAGATAATTTGTTTTCCTTTTTGAAAAAAAAAATCTTTTAAGAAGGCATATTAACAGGAGTTGTGAGATACCTTCACCCGAATGCAGATCTACCCTGTGAGTTCAGCCCTGACTCTAGGACTTCTTACCATGTGTAACTGGGGAACTATGCTTTGGTTTCCTGCACAGACACTGGCTTTGTAAGTTTCACCATTCAAGTCTGTCCCTTAACCCACGTAAAGTGACACTGTAGAATTCTTCCCTTACCCTATTAAATGGGAGGTGGCTAATAGCAAATCACCCACTTTGCCACCCAAATGGCAACCATGAGGGGACCCTTCTTACAAAACCCATTTTAGTTCTGGTTCCAAAATCTATTTCAAATGTGTCTATTCTATCTCTACTGACACCATCATGTACCAAACTGCTATCATCTTCTTCCTGCATAATTGCAAGCGTTACTGTGTTTCTTGCTTTCACTTTTATCGTTCTGAAATCTGTCCATCCTTCTAATCTGAGAGATGTTTTCAAGTATAAAGGCATTTTATATCACATTTCTTTTACAGTCTCATTAATAGTGTCCTACTACTCTTAAGTAAAATTCATGACCTAAAATAGCATCATTTCCCTCTGCCTGCATGTCCAGTATCTTCTCAGTTCACTTGCCTCTCATGCAGTGTATCTAGTTCTAGCTTTTGAATATTTCTCAGGATAAGTTAATTTCAATAAGTTTTTATTTCTATATAACAAACTATCACAAATTGTATTATATCTGAGGGATGTTTTATTATAAAACTGGACAGAACTCAGCAGGGTGGTTCTTTTGCTCCATCTGGCATTAACTGCGGCTACTTGGTGTTTTCAGCTGGTGGATGGTCTTGTATGGAGGGTCCATGATAGATTTACTCACATGCCTGATGCCTTGAAGGATTGGCAGAAAGGCTAACTAAACTGGATTTCTCTTTCTCTTCATGTTGTCTCAGAGCCTCTCCCCCTGGTCTCTCATGCTATGTTATGTTATGTTATGTTATGTTATGTTATGTTATGTTATGTTATGTTATGTTGTTATGTTATGTTACGTTTTTTTACAAGGCAGCATAGGGTTCCAGGAGAAAATTCCAGGAGAAATTCCAGTCTCATAGGCCAGTCCCATATACTGGCTAGCATCATTTCTGCTATTTTATTGGTCAAAGCAGTCACAGAATCTCCCCAGATTTAGGGGTAGAAGAAAAATACCATCTCTCATTGGGAATAGGCCATCTTTAATCCTCCACATGGAACCTTGTGTTTCTTAGCCTAGAATCTTCTCAGTAGACTGACCCCGTCACTTTCTTCAAACTCACCTAAGATATCAAATGCCTTGGCTTAAAATTTCTCACCAAACCTATCAAAACTATAATCTTCCAAAAGTATACATTGTGACAATATCTTATTTATTGACTTCAGATTTCTGAGTATAGTCCAAGTAAATTCTGTTACTTGCATTATTCACAGTCTCCTCTACTAAATGCAATTGCCACAATAAACACAACTGTATCTTGCTTGCTATTTTTTTCTCTAGCTCTTAGCACTTTATTTACACAAGGTAGGCGTTTGATAGTTTTTTGTTTGTTTGTTTGTTTGTTTTTGAATGATAAGGGCAGCGAGTCCTAGAATATGAATGATTTTCCCAAATGTAGATTATGTAGTGCAGATTTAGGACAGCAGCCTGAATGAAATATGGCCTTTTGTAGCAACGTGGATGGAACTGGAAAGTGTTATGCTAAGTGAGATAAGTCATACAGAGAAAGACAGATACCATATGTTTTCACTCTTATGTGGATCCTGAGAAATTTGACAGAAGACCATGGGGGAGAGAAGGGAAAAAAAAAAGAGGGAGGGAGGCAAACCATAAGAGACTCTTAAAAACTGAGAATAAGCTGAGGGTTGATGAGGGGTGGGAGGGAGGTGAAAGTGGGTGATGGACATTGAGGAGGGCACCTGTTGGGATGAGCACTGGGTGTTGTATGGAAACCAATTTGACAATAAATTTCGTATTAAAAAAAAAAAGGGAAACCTGTAATCAGGAAGAAACCTGTCCGAAGTTTAGTCACACTGAGGGGAGGGTTAAGCCCTTTCTTACTCTTCTAACTCTTGTTATAGTTACAATCTAGTTAAATACTTCTTGGGTATCCACAAAGATAGGAAGTTTAAAGTGATTAATACTAAAAATGTATAATGAAATCATATTCATTTCATTCTTTTAATGTAATTGCCCAATGTACATAATAAATGTAATATATACTAACAGATAAACAGGGAGTGGAATAGGGTTGCCATCTATAGAAAAGAACATCATTAATGATGGGAAAGAAACTTCACAAAGACATGGTAGAGCACCTTAACACATTTTGAAAAGTTATTAAAAGGTACCATAGATCTCAGAATAATGCTCCTTCTTTTCTCAGCCATTGAAAAAATTTAATGGATATAAATCAATGGAGACAGATTTGTATACCGAGATATTTGGTTATTTTCATGAATTATGCTGTTTCAATTTTATTTGATGCTTACTTACAAGAGGGCACTGTAGGATATTTTTTAACCAATGGAAATACACAAATTCAGGATGAGGAGATGAGAAGTATCAAAATTATTTATGGCATACTATATGAACTTTTAACAGAGGATTTAACTTAATCCAGTGATAGATAGCAAGCAAAATTTACCTTAAGTATTTTATTCATTCATTCATTCATTCATTCACTTATTCATTCATTCATTGGATAAATATTTATCCACTACTTTATGCCAGGAACTGTTCTAAGTTTTAGAGATAAAGCAACAAATCAAACATTCAATGGTCTTGCTCTTAACGGAGCGTGTATTCTTGTTGGAGAGGACAGATAGTAAGCAAACATAATGCATGAGGCGATAACAATGAAAAAAAATTAAAGTTGTATTTAATGTAATATCTGAAGAAAGAGTATAGAGAAGCTGAGCAAAATAAAGGATAGATGGGAAGAATATTCCAGTCAGAGACTATGATCATGTGTATAGTACTTGAGATTAGGACAGCATGTAAATTTCACAGACTGGTGTGGTTGAGACAAAGATTGTAAAATGGGTCAGGAGTGTTACCATGGAAGTTGAAAAAGAGGATAAGACCCTATACGATTCCAAACCTTGTAGGACAGTGTAAGGATTTTGCACTTTATCATAATAGAATTAAAAGCTACTGAGGGGTTCTAAGGATAGAAATAACATTATATTTAAAATATATATTAATATCTGGGTATAAAGACTACAATTTCTTATTTATTTATTTATTTATTTATTTATTTATTTATTTATTTATTTTGAGTGACAAAGCGAGCAGGGGAGGGGCAGAGAGAGAGAGAGGGAGAGAAAATCCCAAGCAGGCTCTGCACTATTAGTGCAGAGCCGGAGGTGGGTCTGGATCATGACCTGAGCCAAATGCAAGAGTCAGATGCTTAACTGACTGAGCCACCCAGGCACCTCCACAATTTCATTTTAATGGAGATGATAAAAAAGCGTGGTGATGGAGCAGTTATATTTGTTGGTTAGGTAGTGGAAAATAAGTTGCTGTTCTACAAAGTATCTACTCTTTTAGTTATCTTCAAGAATCGTTTGATGAGATGTGAAGGCTGGGAAGGACATTGAAATATATATGACACTTTTTTCTTTTTAATAATTTACATTCTTGATGTTTAATTTATACATTTTGTAGGGATTTGGGAATTAGATCAACTTATGTTTTCTCTTTTTTCAAAAGGTTACTAGCCTTCATCTTAGTATAAGCCTGAGGTGTATGTTTCTTTGTGAGGGTGCAACATCTCTATATGGTGTGTCTTGTCTTAGAAATGTGAAATGTACTGTAAACCTCCAGCTATGTGGCAAATCAGAAGCATCATATTTCTGATATTAGGGTTTTTTTAAATTTATTATATAGGCAGGGTTTCATACCTAATTTAATCTTACGAAATAGACAAAGTAATAGCAGAGAAACTTGGGAGAGTAGTGTTTGTTAATTAATTCATTTGTTTGTTGTTTATTGTTCTGCCAGGATGAGAGAGTGATTTGGAAACAAAACAAAACAAAACAAAACAAAACAAAACAAAACAAAACAAAACAGGATTTTGTTGAATGGGATCAAAGCAGGGAGAGGATAAGTAAACTTGCAGTAGTACAGATTTTTCCTTCAAACTGGCACTGACCCTTCTTTTCAAGCTGCCTTCTCACTCACATATCCAAACAACATTTGAGGCATCAATCATGGGACTTTTGATTTATATTTTGTAGAAAGGGAATGTTCATCTCACAGACTATCAACAGCATCAGCCCCTGCTGCAGTTACCAGGGTGAAAGACTGTCCTTGGCAGTGGTTAAATTAATTTCTCTAATTTTACATCTCTCCTTTAGGAAGTTTTTAAATGAAAACCAACAAACCATTGCAACTCCACTATTTCCTAATAGTGTACTGCTTGATTTATTATATCAGTATAATCATATGGAATTTATACTGCAATGTAAGGGAGCCCATTTACATGTTAAGAACCCATTTCTGGCACACATAAAAGCCATGGGATTTATTTTACAATGTGCAGGCCCATTTATGATAACAGTTAATTTACAATTGCTACAATTGCATTAGCAGTAAACATGCTAACTATGGCTATTGTTAGTCTTTAAACCTATTGCTACTGGAAATATTCCTCAGTCTCTAGTCCCTGAGTACATCAAGTTGGGTATTTTCTTTTCTTTTCTTTCCTTTTCTTTTCTTTTCTTTTCTTTTCTTTTAATAATTACTAGACTTTATTTTTAGTACAGTTTTAGATTTACAGAATAATTGAGCAGATGGTACACAGAATTCCATGTGTCTCCCCAAGTGACCCCCGACTTTCCTCTGTTATTTACATCTTGCATTGGTGGGATTTGTTAAAACTGGTAAATGAATACTAATATGTTATTATTAACTAGAGTCTGTAGTTTACATTAAGATGCACATGCATGCTTTGCTGTATAAGCTCTATGGGTTTGACAAATGTGTGTTTTCCTCCATTAAATTTTCACACAGGATACTTTCTCTTCCCTAAAAATCCCATTTTCACCTATTCATCCTCCACCTCCCACCCCTGAATCACTAGCAACTACTGATTTTTTTTTTACTGTCTTTATGGTTTTGTCTTTTCCAAAATGTGAATTAGTCAAAATCATACCTTACATAGCCTTTTCAGACTGGCTTCTTTCATTTGGATATATGAATTAAATGTTCCTCCATATCTTTTTATGGCTTGATACCTCATTATTTTATTATTATTATTACTATAATACTCCATTTTTCTAAATGAAGCAGATATTGATAAAATGTTTTTTTTTTCTATAATGTCTTTTTCTTAGGGGAAAAATACCCATACAGTCTGTACACTGTGACTACTTGGATTGTCTCTCATGTGTGGAGTTGACTGATGCTATAGTCACTTTGATGGTCAAAGAATACATCCAAAAAAAAAAAAAGGTATAATCAGTATGATGAAACAGAAAGGAAAGAAGAATAAATAGAATGTAGACCTAAAGAGGCAGGAAGTTAATTAAGGAGAAGCTTGAGATACAAATATAGATTATAGAGGTCATCATATCTCAAGACCACTATCCCCGATAACAAAAATAGAGAAGTGAGGCCAGGTAGGAAATCAAAGGCTTTCAGAGAAACTGGAAAACAAATTTGGCCTAGGAAAGAAAGACTGGAGGGGGGAGAATGGAAACTTGATAAGCTATATTGAGAAAAGAGTGTGTACTGGAAAGCAGAGTACAACTTTTAGTTTTTCTGTTTGTTTTTTTTTTTAATTTTTTTTAATGTTTATTTATTATTGAGAGACAGAAACAGAGCATGAGCATGGGAGGGGCAGAGAGAGGAGACACAGAATCTGAAGCAGGCTCCAGGCTCTGAGGTGTCAGCACAGAGCCCGACATGGGGCTCGAACTCACAAACCGCGAGATCATGACCTGAGCCGAAGTCGGACGCTTAACCAACTGAGCCACCCAGGCGCCCCTCTGTTTATTTTGTTTTTAATAAATTTACTTCTTGAGGGCTGATGTTTATTCTATGTATAAATCCTATGGATGCTCCCAAACAGAGAAAACAGGTTGGAAGAAAAGTTGGTCAGTCTTTGCTGCTTTATATTAATTGCATTGAGAGATCATTTTTTGTTGTCTTAAGAGAAAGGGGGAGAAAAATGAATTGAAATAATAAAATTAAATAATATGCTTAAAGACCAACAAATGGAAAAATTATTTGGGAAGATGAGAAAATGGGAGGAACAGAAAGAAGACAAAATGTTTTTCTGTGTAAATTTATGGAATGGATGAGGGGATAGGGCAGAATAAAACAAGAACAGAATGAGCTTCCCTTTCCTGTAGGTCTTCTAATGCCTAATAGCAAACAGTTTAATGCTCCTTTGACTGAGTTGGAGGATTTGGCGGCTGATCAAGGAAAATCATATGACCATGCAGTGGCAGTAATACACAAGCTTTATTTGGGTGAACTTTGACAGGGAAGGGAAACTTCCCTTTGCATGCAAGAAGTAATCCCTGACATCACAAGACCTTCCAGAGACAATGAAGGGGAAGGGGTCTAGGTAAGGTCCTCTAGGTTACCTAGAGGAGAATTAGAGAGGAGCTTGTGTGTCTAGGGGATGTTACTCAGCATCAGGATGGGGAGTCTCTTGGTCAGAGAGCTCAGAAGCGTTCAGCAGTGGCCTGAGTCTTTATAGGCCCAAGGTTTGTCTTATTTATTGCTAACAGATGTTGGGTGCACTTTTGTGTTTTATACAAAGCAGGCAAGCACTAAATGGCTGAAATTACTTATTTGAGCTACTTTTTAAAAATCAGTTGGAGGTATAAAGTTTTGACTCTGGCACCAGTGGACTTTTGAGCTAATAGTCCTACACTGCTGTGAAGAAGTAAACAACATAGGGCCAAAATACAAGGGCCATCTTCAACCCATTTTCATAGCATATGGGCATTATGACACATGCAAGCTCTTAACTACATCCTACTTTCTATTTTCTGGTTTGTGGGACAACTGCCTGAGGGCCTCTTGCACAGGGCTTCTTATTCCTGGGCAAAAATGTTTATTTCCAAAGTTTGGTATTGAGGGCCTGTATAAATCTGGTCCAGTTATAGACCAATAGACGATAGATAAATAGATTATACTAGGTAAGTGCCAAGTAACCTGGTTAAGGTTCATTAATTACAACCATTTTGAGCTTAAAAGTCACTTGCATTCAGATTATTTTTGCCCTTGCTCCCTCTCACTTGATTTGATTTTAGCTCTGAAGCTTACCTAAACTAGAGTAGTGCCATTGAATGTATGTCCACATCTTGATCAGTAGAGCCCAAGATTAATTTGCCTGTCATCGGGTAGGCACAATTGTTCAATCTCAGCTATAGAATATTTTTTTTAAAGTTATGCTTGTACATTTGTGTTTGTGCCTTGTGAAAATAATATCTGCACTGTATTTATTTTATGTCCTACTTTTGCTCCTGGATTCCTCTTCATAGGGGTGCCTGATTTCTTCCCCTGCCCCTCAGTTACCTGTAGCTACTCTGTATATCTCCAGAAACCTTCTCTGGAACCCAGATGCAGAGAAAACCACGTTTTGAGTTGCTAGGGAAAAAATGTTTTATCTCTTATTCATTACTTTTTATGTACTACATACTATTGTCAAACAAGATAACGTGCATTCTGTCTCCCTCTGTAACATCCATTCATTAATTCGTATGTATTTATTCAGTGCCTACTATGTGTCAAATACTGTTTTATGCACTGGGGATATAGCAGAATGCAAAAAGGCAAAAATCTCTTCCTTCTTGGAGCTTCTATTTCAGTGTCAACAGGAAGATAATGAACATGATAAATAAGTAATTATATGCAGCGTGTTAAATAGGGATATGTACTAAGGAGAAAATAATTAGACACTAAATGAGCATTGGAGGTACCAGGTGAAATTTTTTAATGTGATGACTGGAGAGGGTTCACTGGAAGGTGAGAATGAAGCAGGTGAGCTTGCTATGAAGACAGCTTGGGGAAAGGCACATAAAATAAAGGAAACAGCAAGTTCCAAGGCCTGTAGGTGAACTATAGCTGGAGTTTTTGAGAAACAGCAAGAATCTCACTGTGCAGATTGAGCATGGAAGAGAATAAAGGATATGAAGTCAGAAGGGAAGTTGTAGGGGGTAAGGGGAAGACAGATCATGCAGAGGATTTTAGAGCACAGATATGCATTTTTTATTTTGAGTGAGATGGGAAAACAAAAAAGAAGAGTTACATAATTTTATTCATGTTTTAAAAGAATCCCACTGTGCTGAGAGAAGGACAAAAGGGGACCTGGTTAAAAGAGTTGATACCAGAGTGGTAGCAGCCTTTGGTGGTGAAGTGAGGTCAGGATTTGGATATTTTTGAAAGAAGCGCCCACAGGATTTGATGGCAAATTGTGTGTGAGGTAGGAAGGAGGAAGGGGAATCGTGAATAAGACCAAAGTATTTGACCTGAGAAAACAGAAACATTTTTGTTCTCATTTTTCAACCTCTTCTCCAAAACCCAACATTTCTCATTTCCCTATTAGAATTGTATCTGATTGCCAGCTAAAGTGCCCAGTCTTGTTTGACTCCATGGTACCTATTGTCTCCCCTCTTCCTCTCACAGCACTAGAAATCTTAAACTCAGTCTGTCTAATATGAGCCATAGAGTTTTATCCTCTCATTTGGAAATGTAGCCTGTCCATTTGGTCTCCTCTTTTAGCCTGATCTCTACTCCTTTGTCCAAGATACACCCAGTGCAGATGTTTGGTATAGGGATCCAATTTCAGTTAGCACCCCTGCTCCAAGCTTGCAGATGGCCCATTGTCAGCATCAAATGCCTATTTGTATCAGTGAGGATGGGATTAGGAAGATACGGATAGTGAAGATAAGGTACAAGAGTCAAAGGACATTTTTTTAAAAATTTTATTCCCTTTCAGTAGCTGGTACATTTGAAAAGTCCCACCACCCAAATGAGGTAGCTGCACTAATAATGTGTGAACAATAAAGAATACCAATAGTATCCTTGCAGTCTATCCTGCTTTACCTTTTGCCCATGAAAAAAGTCTTCCTGGTACACCCTCGCTTGATTGCTTCTGCTGAGATTCTCTGCACTTGTGTGAGCACTGCCCATCATCATGGGCTCAGCTCAGGCCTGCCGGTTCGTTGGGAAGTCTCCTCTGAATGCCAATAATGATTTTTGTTCCATGGATTTTTATAGGACACTTTCCCCCGAGAACCTCTTTCGTACTCTTTCACACTGCTTAATATCAGTTTTCTATGTGAGTTATGTCTGGCTTCCCCATATTTCATAATATGCTATGTGAGGGTATGGACTTTGATTTCTCCATAATGTTGTGCACAAAACCAATGGCCAATAGATGCAGCTCGAAGTAAGTTCATTTCTTTGTCTCACCAGTTTCCTTTACTTCAGCATTAAAAAAAAAAATCACTATTTATTTTTGAGAGAGAGAGCGGGGGAGGGACAGAAAGAGAGGTAGACATGGAATCTGAAGCAGGCTCCAGGCTCTGAGCTGTCAGCACAAAGCCCCACATGAGGCTCCAACTCAAGAACCAAGAGATCATGACCTGAATCAAAGTCAGATGCTTAACCAACTGAGCTACCCAGGCGCCCCCTACAGCATTTTTTCAAATCAAGTCTGTGAAAAAGAAAAAGTCAATTTGTGTTTACTTTCTTTTTTGAAAATGACCAATGACATGGCTTCTTCTCCCTGTGTCCAGCTAAGAAAGTGCTCAGTGAAGCTGTTTTACCCTCTTGGAAGTCTGTCTATTGTTATTTGACCTTTAAACAAGTGAATAAATAAATAAATCTTAAAAGTGGAAGTAACCTTTGAGGATGGATCTTTTATATCATCTAGGAAACTTCTATCACTGTACTGCCCAATTTAGTAGCCACAGGGCTTATGTAACTATTGAAATATGAGTGGTTCATATTGCAAGGGTAACTGAAATTCCCATGGAATTTCAAATACTTACTTTAAAAATATTTTTAAAAATCTCATTTTATATTGATTATATGGTATAATAATATTTTGGGTTTATGGGTTAAATAAAATATATTATTTAACGAATTTACACATTTGAAATTCCCTTTTAGTGAGACATCTGGAAAACTTACAATTATATATGTAGCTCATATTTCAGGTTCACGTTTTGTTTCCTTTAGACAGTGGTGTTCCATAATATAAGTTGCAGACTGAACACGTTTAATGACAAAGAGCCTACTGCTTACCTAAGCAAAAATTTCACCTCTGCCACCATTGTTAGATATCTCCAGAACTTAAATATATCTTCCTTATTGTGAACAAAATATGCTGTCTTACAATTCCAATCCATGGATTCTAATGATGGTCTTTCCATTTACAGAGAGCCAGTTTCACATTTCAAATATGCCAACTTCATGCAATTTAATGTAACATATTAACAATCTGAGTCAATGTAATATACCTGCCAAGTATTATATTTATATTTTACTAGATGCTTTAATTTAAAAGAGTAAATTTTGTTTGGACTTCTGGGACTGTTTGTAAGCTAGGATAGATAAACCTCTGCCAAATTATGGTGTATGAGTAGGAGCCCCCTGCTTTTCTGCACCTGGGTTACTTTGTAGTCCCCACACTGCTTTCTCCAAGCTTCTATTATTCCTCTCACATTCCTCTGTTTGCCCTGTTGAATCCTTGTGACACCTTTTTACATTAGGCAAAGGCAAAAAACAACCTCTGCAAACGTTTCTTCTGCATGATAAATCCCCTTATGGAGAATGTAACAAAGGTACTGTAGAAGAACAAAGCGAAGATCAATTCAATTAATTAAAAAAAAAAAGCAGCTCAAATTCTACCAACAGGGTTGATTTCTCTCAACCCTGTTCCATCACATTAACCCTCTTCAAAATCACTACTCAAGGTACTTGGAGTGAATATCGACATTAAAGTTATTTTCTTCCAGTCTTAAAGTGTTCTGGTAACACGGACTCCATAGAACTGTGTGACCTCCTTGTGTGCTTTTCTGAAGACATAATCTCATGCTGAATTCTGGGTCTGACAGTCACAGTGCATTTTGGTTGTAAACGAGAGATAGGCAAACTTGGTGATTTTGGGTGCTCTATGGAAATGGAACAGGATATGAGAAATTTTCTGTAATTGAGAGGAAGTGTATGATTTGGCCTAATCGTTCCCTTTATGTTCAGAACAATGCTAGGTCCTGCTCCAATATGGAGAGAAATCTAATCTTTCAGGAGTTATCATATCCATCTAGGGTGAGAAGTAGGCCTTAACCCCAGCTAGAAGATAAAGCACATAAATGTGTGGTGATGTAAGTTTCTGAGTATAGTAGAAACAATTGAAACAAGTTGACAATTCCGTACACGTGAAAGGTGCTTTTGGTTAATACTGTGATTTTCTGTACAGAATTTACTTTGTCTATCTCAATTATTATTGCAGATAATTTTGGTATTATCATTAATAGTATTATATAAAACATTAACAGTTGGAAAATTCAACCACAAATATATTAATAGTAGGAAAAAGTGACAAAGTTAATGTGTGGTAGCTCTGTGCTGTATTAGGTGTCACTAGATCATCCTCACTCTTTGAATATGCCTCATGGGACTGGCTACTTATATTTTGGTTTATTAATTTTCTGTAGAATATGCCTAAGTTATGAAGACAGTAGAAGGATTCAAGTGGAAGCTTTGTCTAACAACTAGGATCTGTTTATTAGATTATCTGTCATTCAAAAGCAGTAACTGGAATTTAGCAGATTGGGACTGAAGATGGTTAAATGGCAGGGTGGCATCAGTGAGTGAATGGGGTATGGTGTATAAGAAGAACATGAGGGCACATTTTTTCTCTGTGAAAGAGTAAAAACATCGAAAAACAGAAGTATGATTCACCAGACAGAAGTATGGCTTCATGTTGATGCTTCTTAAAAACAGGTGGATTCAGGATGGGGACATTTTCTGTCAAACCCAGGATAAAAAAAAGATTATTTTTAGGGGAGGGGTGTTGTCTGGAGATTTTTGAGTGAGATTTGTTTCACTTAGTAGCTCAGAGATTGTGGGCAAAATACCTCCTCTGTTTTGATTTCACTGAAATAATCTGGCAAATAACAGTGATTTTGTACTTACAAAAGTAGTGGGACAAAATTATTTTATAGGCGGTCAGTTTCCATCATAGTCGAGGATTTTGAGGCCCCCTTCAACTTGTGGAACACATTATATACAAGGCTTCTTCTTATTCAGTTCATATTTAGCTCAAACTGATAGAAGACTGAATCAGAGGAGCTATTGTTGGAACTGGTGTCCTGTAGCCAGTGACTATCAAGTCAAGGGTGGCATGTCTGAAAAATATGTCCTATATCAAGTAGTGTCATATTGCCAAATGTGCTGAAGATGTTGCAGCTAAAATCCATAGAAAGCTGTAGTGGAGAATGCACACACTCACGAGTATGCATTTTCTCCAAGTGTCCAAGTATCCATTGATGAATGAATAAAAATGTGTTAAGGTATAGATATATCTATATATAGATATATAGATAGATATATAGATAGATAGATAGATACAGATACATACTGTAGAATGTTACTCAGCCATATAAAAGAATGAGATCTTACCATTGGCAACAACATGGATGGATCTGGAGAGTCTAATGCGAAACAAAATAAGCCAGTCAGAAAAAGACAAATACCATGATTTAACTCATATGTGGAATTTAAGAAACAAAACAAATGAAAAGCAGGAAAAAAAATACAAGCCCGAAAAAAGACTCTTAAATATAGAGAATGAACAGATGGTTACCAGAGGGGAGGCAGGTGGGAGGACGGATGAAATAGGTGAAGGGGATTAAAAGTACACACATCTTCAGACAGCTGGCCAGTTCTGGTTGGTAGAGCATGAGACTCTTGATCTCGGAGTTGTGAGTTTAAAGCCCTAGGTTGGGTGTAGATACTACTTAAAAATAAAATCTAAAAAAAAAAAAAAAAACCAAAAAACAAAAAACAGAGTACATTTATCTTGATGAGCACTTGATGAGTAATGTAGGGAATTGTTGAATTACTCTACTGTACTACACTGGAATTAAAAAAAAACAGTATGCACTGTCTCCTGTATGAAGTATCACCACAGCTAATTTTGGTTACAGAAGTATAATCAGACATTTTTGTGATTCACTGGAAGAGAAATAGAAAGCAAAGAAATATTTATTGTTATCCATGTAAAAGTCAAGCTATTTGAGAGATGCTGGTGCTATCTTAAAAATTATTACTGGAACAAGGCAGACAGTGTCATTGCTTCCAATTTGCTAGTATTTAGAGCAAATTGACGTGGAAATGCTAATCGGTGTGCAAGTATGTACAGCACCACCTGACACTGATCAGATGCAACAAGAATAAATGAATGCAGGCATTTGGGGAAGAAACAAAGAGCAGAACAGATTCTTCTCAAAGGAAATGTATCAGGGATGGGACCCACAGTTATCTGTAGGAGCATATAGCCAGGTGAAAATTATATACCCTTCCTTCCCTCTTAATAATAATATTCCTAATAAGCCAGACCTACTGTATGCCAATCATACTATCTGGGAATTTTTGACCGAAGGATGACTAGCAAAAGTCAGACCCGATCTCTAGTTCATGTTACTCTACAGTCCCATACGTTACTCCAAAATCCCATACATTTTTTTTTCTATATAATCTACATCCGCAGAGACAGAAATGTTCCTAAAATGCCTACCCCAGCTCTCCATGAAAGGTAAATGTGAGGTAAGAAAATATGTCTGATTTTCCACTTGATGGACGAGGAAATGAAATGCTAAAATTCTATATTAGTAATAAAATATTTTTGAGCCACAGACTATCTTCATCAGAAGCTGGTGTAGCTACTAAGGTATACCAACAGTCTATAGCCCTACAAAATTGGTTCCTGGTTCAGCACCCTACTTCCACTTTTTTTTTAACTTCATGGGTCCCTGTATTTGCCATCAAGTAGATTATAATCTGACACATCATTGTCATTGGACATTTTCTGATTTTATCACCAATCTTTTGTTTGGGGCTTCCAATTGACATGTCCTTCCATTTGGCATTATTTATGAAGTGGTTATATTTTACACATTAAAAGTTTAAACCATCAAAAGTTTTATTTTATTCATTTTTAATACTTCTTTTATTTTGAGAGAGAGAGAGAGACAGAGAGAGAGAGAGACAGAGGATGCAAGTCAGTGTAGGGAAGAAAGAGAGAATCCCAGGAGGGGCAGAGAGAGAGAGAGAGAGAGAGAGAGAGAGAGAGAGAGAGAGAGAGAAACAGGACTCACTCAAAGTTGGACTTGTATTCCCCCTAAGTAGGGTTTGTGTTTGTCCTAAGCATGGCTCGAGCTCACCTGATGTGGGACTTGAACTCATGAACCATGAGATCATGACCCGAGCCAGTCAGATGCTTAACAACTGAGCCACCCAGGCATCCCTAAAAGTTTCAAATACACAAGGTAGATAAAGGAAAAGACAGAAAATGGTCCTGCCCTTATCAACCCTATGTTCTGGTGGGAGAGATGGAACCATATACCATACGTACATGTCAGAGTGATAAGTGTTAGGAAGAAAAATGAAGTAGACCAATGTACATGATAGAGTGCAAGAGGAACTTTTCTTGAGCAGAGACATGAAAGAAATGAGAAAATGGGAGAATGTGAGGACTACAAGTGAACGCCAAGGGAAAGTTCCTGAGTTCAAGGTAAGGTTGGCTTATTTGAGGAACCACAAAAAGCCAATGGGACTGGAGTCACATAAACAAGGAAGAAAATACTTAGGGAGTAATTCATAAAGGCATGTCAGAGCCAGGACATGGAGGAGCCAGGACATGGAGCTCAACCCTGGGGAGCTGTAAGACAATGAATACTCAGGCCTTTCCCCCAGAGACTCTGATTTATGTGGTCTTGATTGGGTTTGGGGCATAGGTGTATTATCAGAGCAGTCCAGGTTATCTCAGTGTAAATCCAGTTTGAGAAAAATTGAGGTATAAAATATGTTATACTTGACATAGATACATATATATGATATATATGATACATATATCCTATTTATAAATAATATGTAAGTATTCCAGTTTGAGTCTGAAGGGCAGAAGCTGCTGTAGAACCAGAAAAAGTCAATGTTCCAGTTCAGTGGTTATCAGTCTGGAGAATTCTTTTGCTCCAGGGGGGTCAGCCTTTTGTTCTATTTAAGCAATCATCTGATTGGATGAAGCCCACCCACATTATGGAAAGCAATCAGTTTTATTCAGTCTACAGATTGAAGAGTTAATTTCATCCAACAACACATTCACAGACACTTAGAATAATGTTTGACCAAATATCTGAATATTCTGTGTCCCATTCTAGTTGACATATAAAATTAGCTATCACTAGAGCTTTAAGGATTTCTTTTTCCCCCTTATTTCTTAATAAAATCTAATAAATTAAGACTATTGCTAATTGAAGTAACTATCCAGAGAACAATAAATGACTTTATTTTGCGTGCAGTGAGTTTTTTGTTTGTTTACTGTAAGGCAAGTGCAGTCTCTGCCTCCAGAAAGTGCCGAATGGCTGGATTACTGGTAGCTGGGCACAACACATACATGGTCATCTTCTCTTCCATGGTATCATTCAGATCACTGAGTATTACACATTTTAAGAACTGCAGCCATTACTAGCATCCGCTTATACAATGCAGTTTTTGTTGTTTCTCTCTCTCTCTCTCTGTCTCTTTAGGTATGTATATGTATATATACACCCACGGACGTATATATACATATCACATACTGTGTGTGTGTGTGTGTGTGTGTGTGTGTGTGTGTGTGTGTGTGTATTCCAAACATCTCCACAGTAAATGTCTATAGACATTCCCAATGTTTCTGGGGAAGGAAATCACCCCAGTGGATAACCACTTGTCTAGATAGACACCTAAACATGCAGTAGGTTGTATTACAAAACATTAAGCCTGGGAAAACAACTGCTTTATAGTCTCCTGTTGGTAAGTCTATTCTTTTCTACAGAGGAGAATTGTTTCATTTGTTAAGGTTGCTCATCATAAACACAGTGATGGCCCCAGACAAAGAGTAGTCTGGGCCTTGAACTCAGAATATACCCAGCAAGACAGGCTAGAATACAAGAGACTCATGGAGAAGTGTCTGACAACAGCCGTACGGTTGACTGTAGACTTTCATTCATTGATCAGTACCCAGTGAAAAAACAACAACAGCAACAACAACAACAAAAAACCCAAAACACATTTCCTTTTAGTTTGCATTTAAGTTACAAAATTTAATGTCAGAGATCCTCTGTTCTCAATTTTAAGTTCATTTTCTCAGACAAAAGAGCTTCATTTAGACTTCATCTGGATTACTCCATCACTCTGGCATTTTGGGCCTTAATCCAGTATAGTGAAGTGAGCCAGTTAGGGATTCTAAACTGCTTACATTAAAAATAGGTAACCCACAGTAAAAATAATAAATATGCCTTAGTCATTATTTATTTGTTGTGGTTTGGATGTCTGACCATTATATATAATGGTTGTCATGAAAGGAGAGTATTTTCTTGAAGGATATAGTTGATAATGGTCTATTTGGATGGCGGATCCACATGATTAAGACTGAAAAATGCAAAAAGTCCAATTTATGTGACTTGAATTACCAGATCTTGAAAATGGGAGCAGAAAGCACTAGGTCACCTCATTATCAATACAGAATCGACAAGACCCACATTGCTGTTGCTGGCCAGGACCAAGGCAGAGATTTAGTGGTGTTGGCAGAAAAGAAGGAAGCAGAAGCAAGTAGAACTTGTCACAGTATTCCATTCATAGAAAATCCACTTGGACTTAATAGCTACTCTCTCAATAGTATTTCTCCCAAAGATACTTTAAATGTTTCTTTCTTCTTGTGAATTCATAAATTTAGAAATCTCTATTATTAGCAGTTGTGGTCTCTAGACCCTAACTATGGTTCCTTTCTTTGTGCAGATATCTCCCAGGGACCTTTAAAACCTTTGAAATTTCATCTTCCATTTGGTCTTTATTTTCTTTGTGCAAGGTGCTCAAATGAACAAGAGTTTAGTGCAGAATATGTTCTGTCATCTGAACAGGGTCTTGAAAATTACACTTGTAAGTCTTCTATACTCATCTGTGGTCTTCCCTGTTGGGTCATCCCATGTATCATTCGGCTGCACAGTCAGACTTTTAAAGGTTTAAAATTATGTTTCCCCTTTTATTTATATCTATTTTTAGCTTTAAACATTTTAATGGCTTTTGGCTCAAATAACTATTTGTGAATGTCATTTAAGTTCATTCTTTTAAATTGTCTTTTCTGTTATGTTTCCCCTTTTATTTATATCTATTTTTGGCTTTATACATTTTAATGGCTTTTTTGGATCAAATAACTATTTGTGAATGTCATTTAAGTTCATTCTTTTAAATTTTCACTTCTGTTGTCTCTTAGTGTGTCTATGTATTATTATCTATCCATCAGTTTATCTGAATTTTCATGTCTACTTACTCTAACTGTTCCACAATTAAGTATAAATTGACTGATTTTTAGAGCAGGCAAATAAGAATGCATCTCCATTTTTGTACTATTTTTTTTTAAATTCTAACTTAGACTTTAAGTTCTTAAGCTCCCGATCTCTTTTCTTACAGATTATTTCCTCTGTCTTCTTTTACAAATATTTTTCATCTTGAGAGAGAAAGAGTGAAAGCAGGAGAGAGGCAGGGAGAGAGAGAGAGAGAACGAACAGAATCCCAAGCAGGTTCTGTGCTTTCAGCACAGAGCCCGATGTGGGGCTTGCTCTCAAGAACCCTGAGATTATGACCTGAGCCAAAATCAAGAGTCAGATGCTTAACCAACTGAGCCACCCAGGAGTCCTTTCTTCTGTCTTCTCAAACTAGGTAGATAGATTCTTTTTTTCTTCTATTGCTGCTCCAAGTCTGGCATTATCATTTATTTATCAGAATTGCATGTTGTAAAACTTTCATTGAGCTCATTCTGGACCTCATCTCAAGAAACTCATTTATCTGCTCTGTATTCAAGACCTATTATTTACTTATTTTTTAATATGAAATTTATTGTCAAGTTGTTTTCCATACAACACCAGTGCTCCTCCCAACAAGTGCCCTCCTCAGTTCCCATCACCCACTTTCCCCTCCTTCCCACCCCCCATTAACCCTCAGTTTATTCTCAGTTTCATAAGAGATTTATAGTTTAGCTCTTATAGTTTGGCTCCCTCCCTCTCTAACTTTTTTTTCTTCCCCTCCCCCTTGTCTTCTGTTAAATCTCTCACCCATTTTAAATGCTTTTTGTACTAAAGGTTTCCAACTATTTTTCCAAGGTAAATTTTTTTGTGCTCCTGATTTATCCAACTTGGCTTCTTTTCACTCAGGGATTATACTGGGGCTTCATGTCCTACTGAATACGCATAATGTTTGTCTTTCATCATCATTAATCCTCACTTCTTTCAATTCCTCAAATGAAGAATTTAGCTCTTTTAGGTCCTGTGACATAACAGAAAATGTATATTGGTCTTTTCCCTGCCCTGCCCTGCCCTGGTTCCTAGCAGAGAGCTCCTGAAACCCTTGTAATTTCATAAGCAACAAGAACATTAGGGGCATCTTTTATTCCAGTATTTTGTCTTTGACTCCTATTCCTGACACAGGGCCCCTTAAATCCTTGTAACTTCCTGGAGGATAGAAGTATCTTTTATTCTAGTGAGGTGACTCTGGGTGGGCTCCTGGTCACTGGAAGGAACAAGTCATGATTATTAGAAGTTTGGAATATTCAGCCCAGCCCCTCATTTTCTTGACAAGGAAGAAAGGCTAGAAATGGAGATAATGATGCATAATGGCTATGTGAGGAAACCTTCATAAAAATTCCAAAGTGAGGTGTTTAGAGAGCTTCCAGATTGGTGAATAAATCCACACCGGGAGTGTGATCCAACCCAGCTCCACAGAGGCGGAAGCTCCTACAGTGGGGACCCTCTCAGATCTCACCTAATGTAGCTCTTCATCTGGCTGTTCATCTGTATCCTTATCCTATCCTTCAGTGAACTGGCACACGTGTTTCCCTGAGTTCTGTGATCCACTCTGGCAAAGTAATCAAACCTGAAGAGTGAGTTGTGGGAACCTCTGATTTGTAGCCAAACTGAACAAAGGTTGTGGATAACCTAGAGGCCTAATCCTTGGGATTGGCTTCTGAAGTGGGGGGCAGTCTGGTAGAACTGAGCCCTTAACCTATGGGCTCTGACACTGTCTCCAGGTGTGTAGTGTTAGAATTGAGTTAAATTGTAGGGCAGCTGGGTGCAGAGAATTGCTTGGTGTTGGGAAAACTGCCCCCATCCCCACCCCACCAGTACACACTGGATCAGAGAATCAGAATCCTTTTAGATTCCCTTCCCTTCTCCCATTGTTCTCAAGGTAGGAAAATACTCCCAATGAAGTAACAAGCCAGGTTCAATTGATTCTGTCTTGTGTCTGAAGCATTTTTATACCTTCACATCCTGAGGCATATGCTGAGTGTCATCAGCTTTTGTTCTGTGTAGTTTCTGATGTCTTAGCAAAGAAGGGTGGGGAGAAAGAAGGCCATGTAAACAAAACAGAGGGAATAAGGGGCTTCCACATGGGCTGTGATTTATTTACTCTCAAAATCCCTAAATCTAAATAAATGCATCTTGCCAGCAGAGTTATTAATTTTTGTTTCAAATTCTCCCATTTGACCTGAAAGTTTCAGATTTCTTTTTGAGATATTATAATAACTATGTCTTGTGAATTATCACACTGTCCTTATTAAATGAAGAAAACAGTAACTCATACCTCCTTAGGTTGGGCTTACTGTGAAACTCTCTTACATTAGCAAGTAATGGTACATATAATGTTGAAATTTGGAAGTATTCTCTCTGTTTATTGGACCCTGGAAGTGAGCAGAAAGAAATTTCAACCTAGGTTCTCCTGTCCCAATAATAACACTACCATTATCATCTAAACTACTTCCACTATCTCCTCAAAACAATGGAAAGAAAGAACTGGACTACTATATACCAACTCAAAAATGGCCTAAGAGCATTGAGCCTCCTAAACATGAATCTAGAATGTCATTTTTATCAAAGCTATAGTTTCTTCCTTTCCTTCTCCTCCTCCCTTTCCAGAATCGGTTGTAATTCTTCTCCTGAGAACCAGACTGCCGTAACAGGGACCTAGAAGTCTAGCAATATACACACAGAAATAAAGTGTTTTTTCCTGGCATTCTCTCTCCTTTGATATCTTTTATCAACGTTCTACCCAGGACAGGCTGCATAATCAGCAGGGCCGAGTTCAAAGCAAAAACGCAGGGCTTCTTCTTCAAAAATGATTAAGATTGTCCATAAGGAGACAGCAGAGCACTAAACCAAAGCTGGAGGCCATTCTGAACATGGGGCCCTATGTGATTTACACAGGGCCCAACTCTGGAACCCAGCCTCAATTCTATCACATTTCCTTTGGACTTTTTTCCCTCTCTACTCCACCTTCCTCTACCTGCTCCTGCCTCCTGCTTCCTTTCTCTTTCCTTTTGTCTTTCTCCTTTACTCCTCTCTTCCTTCTTTCTTGTTCTGCTAGTGAGTAATTGTGAAGATTAACACATAAAGTTAGAATGTTTAGTAATCTAAACACCAAATAAATAATGGCAGTGAGTTTCACTGTGTTTTCCCTCCTTATACCTCTTATCTTTCTGATTTGTTATTCTTCATTGATTTTTCTCTTCTTTCTCTTCCCTTTAATAGTGGTTTACTGAGAGACTGTCAGTCTCTATATAGTATTTCATTGTACTCTAACTATCATTTGCTAAAGGTCTCTTGTCCCAGCAGACATATGCTATGTAAAGTAGAATGGGAGTGATGGAAGAATGACAGAATTGGCAATGTTGTCTTTTTTTTTTCTCCCCTTGGAAGCTGAGGTATCAATGGCCGGGTGTAGACTACACACATCATAAAAAGGAAACATTTTAAATGTCAACAAAATCAATATCAGTACATTGGGCTCTCTTTTGAAAGGATAAATTAAATCTAGAAAGAATTGAACCCGATTATTTTGCTTATAGATCTCCTGAAGCCACAAAGTCACTTCTTTCCTGATAACTGCCATTACATTTGCATGTAAAACCCAACCATTATTTAAAATGGAGTTTAAATTTAGTTTTATTTAAATGTACTTTTCCAACTCAGCTCCAGGATCAATTCTATTTGCATTAATATGTTAGGGCTCTGTAAGCCAAGAAAAGAAAGTATCTGTGCTTGCTGTTTATGTGTTTTAGTGCACATGCAGGGCAGTGTGGTTTAAAGACTGGGCTTATAGAAGGGAATACAGATAGAAAAAAAAAATTGAAAACAGCTAAAGTAACAAAAGGCTTTTAACATATTTTGATTGCACACACAATGTTCTACTTACTAAGTATGGCATGTAACATGTCTTGTATTGAATTGCATGTGCATTTTAATGACATTCCTTTAGGGCCATAGCATACTGGCTCAAAGGGAATAGATAAGTTTATCCACTGGCCACCCAAAGGATTCAGGGGAGCCCCAAACTCTGATTTTAACTTTTATTTAAATATTTTAATAGTTAAGAACTCTGATTTATTCATGATCAGTGGAGGGAAGCCATCCCAAAAAAAGGTCTGGCATTTGAGCCCTAGAGAAGACATTCAGATTAATTCCAAACCTAAACTCAGCCTAATCACAAACTGAGGCAAGAATAAGCACCAAGACTCCCTGCCGAAAGAAAATTATTAAATTATTTTAATGTTTATTTTGAGAGAGGGCAATGGAGCATGAGCGGAAAAGGGGCAGAGAGAGAGGGAGACACAGAACTGGAAGCAATCAGAGCCCCTACTTCTTAATTTCATGTTTTTATTTATGGAAAGGATACACAGAGTATAGTGTACAAAATGCAAATGGATAACTCGGTGAATGTTCACAAACTCATACACCTGCATTGCCACTATTCAACTTGACTTGCCCCCAAATTTCAATATTTTGGAATGTTTTGTTGAGCACCTCCCAGTCAGTAGCCCTCACCCAGAGTGAACTATTTGTTTTTGCTACTGCTGACTGGAGTGATACAGTAAGTGGAGTGATACAGTATGTAGGCCTTTTTTCTGGGTTTGTGCCCATGATGTTACAGTATATAGAAGGACTTAGTTTTGATAAGTGTGGGCTCCCACTAAATGTGTGTATTTACCCTACTCTACTGCTGATGGAGCCTTGTAATCTTTCTAATTTGGGGCTATTGTGAAAAAAAAATTGTCACGGGCATTATATACAAATCTTATGCCAGGCCTAGTTATATGACTTATTTTATTTTTTAATGCATTTATTTTTTTTTATCTACACTTACTAATGGAAATGCTGAGCTCTAGGCTGTTCTTATATTTTTAGCATTAATATCTACAGTCTATCTAAGTGATTATACAAAGTGATACACTCACCATCAATGTATGAATGTTTTAGGTGCCATAAACCATAGCTTACATTTGATGTCTTAGTCTTTCCTGCCATTCTGACTGACGTCATTGTGGTTTTAATTAGTATTTCATGATAAGAAATGTTTTTCACCCATTTTCAAGCTTTTTACCCATTAACAAAATTGGGGGGGGGATGTGTATGCATGTGTGTGTGTGTGACTTTTTATTATGGTTTTGTAGCAGTTCTTTATATTTTCTGTAAATGAGTTCTTTGGTACATACTTGTGAATAATCATCTCGCACTCTGTAGGTTAACATTGTATCGGCAGTGGTGCCTTTCAATGAAAAGAAGTTCTTCTTTTCTTTCTTTTTTTTTTTTACTTTTTTTAACGTTTGTTCAATTTTTAGAGAGAGAGAGAGAGACAGAGTGTGAGTGGGGAGGGGCAGAGAGTGAGGGAGACCCAGAATCTGAAGCACGCTCTAGGTTCTGAGCTGTCAGCACAGATCCTGATGTGGGGCTCAAACTCATGAGCTGTGAGATCATGGCCTGAGCTGAAGTCAGACACTTCCCCGACTGAGCCACCCAGGTGCCCCGAAGTTCTTGTTTTCAACTTGGTGAATTTATTGATCTTTTATGTGTTTTGACTAAGAAATTGTTGCTGATCCCAAGAATGTTAAGATGCTCTTCGTGTTTTCTTCTGAAGTTTTATTATTTTACCTGTCACTGTCAAGTCTGTGATCTATCTCAAGCTAAGTTTTGGATGTGGTATGAGGAGGGGTCAGGTTTTGGTTTGTTTGTTTTGCCTTACTTCATATTCATAATATTTAATTTTTCAACACAATTTGTTGAAAAAGACAGGTCTTGCCTTTTCCTTTTTTTAATGGAACTATCACTTTGGAAACCATACCTGGCCTATCCCTATAATGTGCAATCCCAGATTGACATAACCTTTTTCTCAAGCTAATAGTTGATAACTGAGTCTTAGCACTAGTGTTTATGTTTTTACAGTAACACTTTGTTATATTGCCCTAACTGAGAATAATTTTTCCTGCTTCATGGTACCTTTGTTTTGAAAAAAAAAAGTATTAAATTAGACAATTGTTTTAATTAAAAAAAATTAAAGTAGGACATGATCCAATATTTTGGAAGGTCAGCGTTAGTTGATTCTTATAGTCTGAGGAATAGATGTTTTAATTTTCATCAGAAAAAAATTCTATTCCTGGATTAAGAATATTGTACAATTGTTTTAACCAGAGCATCTTTCCTGCTGCCCCCCCTCCTTTCTCTGTTGTAGTTGTCTGAAGACTAAATTTCTACTGATTAGCTGACAAGTAATCAGTACCTAATCTGATAACTATGAAAAGTTTCTCTAAGATCCAGTGTATAATTGTCATGTTTTTGAACTTCCATTCTTCAGCTGGTTGATATCTAACAAATGCAGTAGTAGGCTTTCTTCATTTTGGTGAGGGGGGGGTGTTGGTACAATCAGGAACTGTTTCACACATGTAAGGGGACTATGATGATTTGAAACTCATGGACAACATCACAAGCAGAGGCAAATAAATTATATCTGAAGTGACAGGAGCCATGGAGTGACAAGTGATGCCAAGTAAATGAAGCCAACCAAATACCAACATAGTGCCTTAAATCTACACCACCTCCTAAAAACTTTCTACTTAACCTCAGTACGCAGGTTTTGATGGACCTGCCAAAACTCTAGAAGGTTGTAGTGTTGTAAGCCACTACCAGCTGCTGGCACTTGGCTTAGAATAATTCTATCATTATTTCATCACTTATTTTATTTTTACAATATTAGATACATAGCATTATGCAACAAAGTTTCAGGAGAAGAAGATAAAAACAGCCTGAGGAAGATTGTTATCAGTGGGATTGGTATAAAAACTTGAGACCCATAATGGGCAAGGTAAGCATGATGAGAGCTGAGAGTATTGCTAAAGTACATGTTCCTAGTAAGCTGTTTTCCTATGGAAGGAAGCCCCTTACACAGAGAAATGGAGAGAATACCCATTCTTCTGTGACCTCAGCTAGTTGAGCTATTATGAAATTAATCGAAGAGGATGGAGAAAATCCATCCACTTTCTACCATTTTTTGGTTGAAGAACCATATCTGTTGTTTTTAATGGGAATAAATACCTGTTCTCTCATTATCACTATCTTTTTTTTAATAGTCCTTTTTTTTTTGGTCTCTAACCTTGCATTAAACACACACACACACACACACACACACACACGCACACACACACACACAAGAAAACATATTTCTCTCACTAGATATGTTCTTAATCATGCCATTTTCCAGTAAGATAATTATGGTGCAACACATCAAAAAATGGGTGTCAAAAGCTGCATTGTTGGTTTAGCTTTCTGAAGGTCAAAGTGTAGTAACTCTGTGGAGGAAAGCCCTCTGGTGGGAGCACATAATTGCATCAGGAGCAGATAAGAAGATATTAGCTTCCCTCTCTGAGCTTTTGTGACTGTTCTCCTGTGCTAGAATGGGATAATCAGTAGAGGACATCTCTGAGGAAGTTAAATCAGCTTTGGCTTGGTTCATTTGTATCAGCTCTCAGAATGAGATGGTGTTGCCACTGATGAGTTTCTTTTAAATGACTGTTTTCTCTAGCAGTATTTTATAAATCGTTGTTGCATTAAAGAGTAAATGAAACTTCCCTGAAGAACACACTCCACCATGCCGTTAGTGTCTTTACTGACACATCTGTGAAGACGGATGGAGTCTAAAGAGCTAGCTGCAAACTAAGTGAGTCATATTTGTCTCCTAGGAATGTTTTATATGCTGCAAAATGTGACAAAGGCCATTATAGAGATTATATTTCCCAGCAATGAATCTGCTGTCCATCCTCTACTATTCCAAACATACAGACAATTGCTATGGAATTACTCATGGCCCAGAAAGCAAGCAATCATTGCCTGGCTGCCCTGATATTTCGCCTGAAGATAGGGCAATAGCAATAAATTTCTTAAGTTGAGAATGAGTGTTGAAAAGATATTTAAAAATAACTTTCTAAATCCTAGTTTTTAAAAAATGTTTTCCAGAGTTTATGTTGATAACCAAGTATATGTTACTGACGATCAATTAAAATTTTCAATCCCACAAAATATGCATTGTTATTTTTCCTGTAAAAGGGTCATCTGTGCAACCTGTCTGTTTACAGATGTTAAATTGATCAGGTGAACTAAAATCCTTCTACACTTTATTGAGAATTTCTAAGCTGGGAATGGGTGTGTGATCTTGAGGAGATTATGATAGTAAAATGAGATCCCACATATGCAGCAAAAGTGTATAATCAAGTAGTAGAATATTTGATGGATATCTGAAACCATTTCTAGTAGCACACTTACCCAATGCAGTAATTCCTATTTTTTCCAGTAAGTCCAATTCAAGATGGTTGTTAAAAGATGAATTGATGATTTGACAGGTACAAAATTGGGTTGTGCTTTTAAGACACTTGGATGCAGAAAAATGCATGTGCTGCTTATTAAAAGTCACATCAGACCCAGGCTGTGAAGGGGGATGTTTAGCCAAACATGCCTGTTGGCTCTGTTGCTATTGGTTTCTCATGTTGCTATTGGTTCACACCCTCTCTGTGTGTTTCCAAACTTGTCAGTTTGAGAACATTCTCTGAACCATGATTTTTAATATCTCCACTATTTTGTCCTGTGTATCTCCCATGAAATTTCATTTTATACCCAAAGTCCCATTTCTGAAATCATGTACAGAATCTCCCATTTTCTCTTCATTGATCTTTGGTACTACCTTCTTCTCCTCCTGAAATAGGGCCATATCGTACTTACTGAAAACAAATGACAAGTGGAATGTTAGAATGGACCCAAAAGTAACAACAACCACAATGAAAATAATAACAGTTCTTCATGTTTCCTACCTGTTCACTAATTCTTCTGAAATTACCTACACATATTAGAATATAAAGCCACAAAGAGAAGCCATGATGCTTAGGTCAGAACCTGATGCATCCCCACCAGTGAAGTTACAAGAAAAGAACAAAAAGTAGTGAGCAAACCCACTTTCTGTCATCTGAAAATACCAGTCAACTGCTTCCGGGAACATTCTTTTTTTTAGCTTCTTTTTAAAAAAAATTGTTAATATAATTTATTGTCAAGTTGGCTAACATACAGTGTATACAATGTGCTCTTGGTTTTGGGCATAGATTCCCGTGATTCATAGCTTATATACAACAGCCATTGCTCATCCCAACAGGCGCCCTCCTCCATGCCCATCTCCCATTTTCTCTTCTCTCCTGCTCTTCCCCCTGCCCCCCATCACCTCAGGTTGTTCTCTGTATTTGAGTCTCTCATAGGTTTGCCTCCCTTTCTGTTCAAACTATTTTTCCCCTTCCCTTCCCCCATAGTCTTCTACTAAGTTTCTCAAGTTCCACATATGAGTGAAAACATATGATATCAGTCTTTCTCTGACTGACTGATTTTACTCATCATATATTCCAGTTCCATCCACGTTGCTGCAAATGGCAGGAGTTCATTGTTTCTCATTCCCAAATAGCATTCCATTGTATATATAAACCACATTTTATTTATCTATTCACAGTTGATGGACATTTAGGTTCTTTCCATAATTTGGCTATTGTTGAAAGCACCGCTGTAAACATAGGGGTACATGTGCCCCTATGCATAAGCACTCCTGTATCCTTTGGATAAATCCCTAGTAATGCTATTGCTGGGTCATAGGGTAGTTTTATTTTTAGTTTTTTGAGGAACCTCCACACTGTTTTCCAGAGTGGCTGCGCCAGTTTGCATTCCCCCCAACACTGCAAGAGGGTTCCCATTTCTCCACATCCTCGCCAGCATCTGTTGTTTCCTTAGTTGTTAATTTTAGCTACTCTGACTGGTGTGAGGTAGTATTTAATGTGGTTTTGATTTGTATTTCCTTGATGATGAGTGATGTTGAGCACCTTTTCATGCATCTTTTAGCTATCTGGATGTCTTCTTTGGAAAAGTGTCTATTCATGTCTTCTGCCCATTTCTTCACTGGTTTATTTGCTTTCTGGGTGTTGAGTTTGGTAAGTTCTTTATAGATTTTGGATATGCCATTTGCAAATATCTTATCCCATTCTGTTGGTTGCCTTTTAGTTTTGTTAATTGTTTCCTTTGCAGTGCAGAAGCTTTTTATCTTCATGAGGTCCCAATAGTTCATTTTTGCTTTTATTTCTCTTGCCTTTGGAGATGTGTTGAGCAAGAAATTGCTTTGGCTGAGGTCAAAGAGGTTGTTGCCTGTCTTCTCTAGGATTTTCATGGTTTCCTGTCTAACATTTAGGTCTTTCATCCATTTTGAATTTATCTTTGTGTATGGTATAAGAAAGTAGTCCAGTTTCATTCTTCTGCATGTTGCTGTCCAGTTCTCCCAGCACCATTTGCTATAGAGAATGTCTTTATTCCATTGGATATTCTTTCCTGCTTTGTCAAAGATTAGTTGGCCATACATCTGTGGGTCCAATTCTGGAGTCTCTATTCTATTTCATTGGTCTATGTGTCTGTTTTTATGCCAATACTATACTGTCTTGATAATTACAGATTTGTAGTAGAGGCTAAAGTCTGAGATTGTGATGCCTCCACTTTGGTTTTCTTTTTCAACATAACTTTGGCTATATGGGGTCTTTTGTGGTTCCATACAAATTTTAAGTTTGCTTATTCTAGCTTCAAGAAGAATGCTTGTGCAATTTTGATTGGGATTGCATTGCATTGTAGATTGCTTTGGGTAGTATTGACATTTTTAACAATATTTGTTCTTCCAATCAATGAGCATAGAATGTTTTTCCATTTCTTTGTATCTTCTTCAGTTTCCTTCATAAGTTTTCTATAGTTTTTAGCATACAGATCTTTTACATCTTTGGTTAGGCTTATTCCTAGTATTTTATGGTTCTTGGTGCAATTGGAAATGGGATCAATTTATTGATTTCTCTTTCTGTTGCTTCATTATTGGTGTATAGAAATGCAGCCAATTTCTGTGCATTGATTTTGTATCCTGCAACTTTGTTGAATTCATGTATCAGTTCTAGAAGCTTTTTAGTGAAGTCTTTCAGGTTTTCCATGTAGAGTATCATGTCATCTGTGGAAAGTGAAAGTTTGACTTTATCTTTGCCAATTTTGATGCCTTTGATTTCCTTTTGTTGTCTGATTGCTGAGGCTAGGACTTCCAACACTATATTAAACAACAGTGGTGAGAGTGGGCATCCTTGTCACATTCCTAACCTCAGGCTTGGAAAGCTCTTAATTTTTTCCTCATTCAGGATGATATTAGCTGTGGGCCTTTCATATATGGCTTTTATGATGTTAAGGTATGTTCCTTCTATCCTGACTTCCCTGAGGGTTTTTATTAAGAAAGGATACTATATTTTGTCAAATGCTTTTTCTGAATCTATTGACAGGATATGTTTCTTATGCTTTCTTTTATTAATGTGATGTATCACATTGATTAATTTGCGAATATTGAACCAGGCCTGCAGCCCAGGAATGAATCCCACTTGATCCTAGTGAATAATTCTTTTAATATGCTGTTGAATTCAGTTTGTTAGTATCTTGTTGAGAATTTTTGCGTCCATGTTCATGAACATGAATAAAGGACTTGGGGTAGGTATGGTAGACAGGGAAAAACATAAAATGACTGAGGCTAAATAGATAATTTTACATTCCTGTGAAACCTCTAGCTCCTACATGTTCCTATTATTACTGGAAAACTCCAAACTTATTGATAGTAGACCTCAAACTACTTACTGCCATGTTGTATATCAGTTAGTTACTCAGAAGCAATTAATATAGTTGTATTTCTCCTTCACCCTTAAAAAAATGTGTGTGTGTGTGTGTGTGTGTGTGTGTGTGTGTGTAATGTAATATGTAGATAACCACCTTCATTATTGCAGTTTGGCCAATTCTGATAAGTAACTGAGAAAGAATTAATAATCAGGGCTTGGTATGGGTGGCGAGGAAAAACAGCAGTTGCCTGACTTGATTTGGAACATAGTAGAAAACTGGCATTAATGTCATCAGCCCGGAAGAGTAGAGTCAAGTTGGTAATTCAGGATCTTGAATACATAATATTATTGTCAGAACACTGAAAAGATAATGAAGTAGGTAAAGCAGAGCCAGATAAAGCACTTTTTAGCCAGGAGCTGTGAAGATCTTAAATTGTTAGATGAGCCTTGGGGTCCCTGGGTCGTTCAGTTGGTTAAGCATCCGACTTCAGCCCAGGTCGTGATCTCACAGTCCATGAGTTCAAGCCCTGCGTCAGTCTTGGTTCTGACAGCTCAGAGCCTGGAGCCTGCTTTGGATTCTGTGTCTCCCTCTCTCTCTGCCCCTCCCCTGCTCATGCTCTGTCTCTCTGTCTCAAAAATAAATAAAAACATTAAAAAAATTGTTAGATGAGCCTTGAGTGTTCTGTTTCCCCATTTTTCTGTTTCAAAGTCAATCCAGTGTTAAAAAGAAAAAAAAAATTGAAAAAAACCTCATGACTGGAATTTTTCCTATAAAAGAATGTAACAGAGAAAACCAAAGTATTATTTTTTCATATAAAAATTTTCATGTTATGCTTAGCAAATATATTCATAATTTATCACTAAGTATGTATATAATATCAAAATATCTTCTTATATTTCATAATTATAAACATATATAATCTATCCACTTTTAGAGAGAGGAAGGTGAATTATGAAAAGTGAAGATTGGGGAAGTCTGGGAAATTCTGAAAAAGGGTTATGTGGGAAATCCAAATAATAAGTATTTTTGAAAACAAGTAAGTAATTTGGAAGGGATAAACAGATGACATCACAGTGGGTGTTGGTGTCTTCATCTAGGGTAGATTGTCTTCAGCAGCATATTCTTATCCCCATTCTTTTGTTAGTGCCATTAATTAATAACTAGGAAAAAAAATTCCTATCCATTATGTTATGTTACCCGTGCCTAGCATTATCTCAGCGAATGATTACCTAATTGCTCTTTGACTTAAATCTGTTGTTCATCATCCTTCCCAACTGTAATTATTAGGATTACAGAAGTATTTCAGTGCAGACTTGTTTTACAGTTCTTCCCCCTTGGGATGGATTTCTTTGTATTATATTAAAAGGAGTGTTGTGGGATCATCTAATATATAATGTCATTATATTATCTTTAGGTAACATTCTTTTGGTCATTTAATCTTACCTAGCACCTATTACAGCTTATTACATATAAATACACATGAGTATGAAATATGTGACCCTAGTAAATCAAGTTTACATGAAGACATTCAATTTTATTTTTTTCACCAGGAAATTAGCAAAGTGTCTCTGAGTGGACAGCAAACAGTCTTGAACACTTTGGTCTGGAGAGTCAATAATGAGACCAGTTGGTGAAATAAAGATCAGGCCTACAGTAATAGTTATTTTATATTATTTCCACTTGAGTGGCTTGTTTTAGTGCAGCCTGCAGCTCCCCATGATAAAAGCCTCTTCACGTGTCATTTGGGTCTCTCTGATGGAAGAGAAATCTCCCCTTTTTCTTAGCTCCCATATTGTATTTATAGTCTGCTTAGTCTAACTCTGAGATAGAAGTGATATATTTTAGAGACCATAATTATGTAAGATTATAGATTAGAGGAGTGCCTAAAATTGTTGAGTTGTTGAGAGCCATGCTTGATTTCTCTATTGTGAACCTTTTTCTCCATTAGGAGTCCACCACTAAAGGTGTTTTCCCTTCAGTTTAAGATTTAATTTCTTTCTAAAATCAGAAAAGGATCCCATGGATTGTATATCTATATAAACTGTCCTTAGTTACTTATACTACATAATAATTGAAGGATATGGAAATTTGTATTTATATTAAAGTCAAAATATTCTTTGTTGTACTTATTCCTCTGTGGTAGGGAGGGATAGACACCTATTACCACCTATACATTCAATCAATGAATAATACTTTATGCAAAGTTGCTATAAAAAGTGTAAAGTGGATGTCCAAGTGAGCTGTTATGTACAAAGGTAACTGGTGTTCTTTGCATTCAGCACATTAAACTCCAATGTCCAACTGATAAATCAATTTAAGCAGTTGGAAAGTAAGTGCACTATAAAATATTGAAATAGTTCTGTGTTCAGAGACACAGAAAGAATATGGCTTTCAGATTTGACCAAAGCTGTGTTGGAATCTTAGTTATCACACTGACTTTGTTACCTTGAATGCATCACTTTAATCTCAGGTTCCTCCTCTTCATCTGTAAAATATGAGGGATGATAGGCAAGTCATAGTCTGCTGCAGTTAATTCTGTGTATTCTGTAGTATATGACAAGTGCTCAATAAAAGATAATCATGTGGGAAGAAGTACAATAGTGAGAGCTCAGGAAACATTTACTGTAGACAGGAAGGGCACCATATACTGTTGCAATTTGGCATATTAAATACAAATTATCATCTATACTTAAACCCCTGCATTTCCTAATTGCCCCTCAAGAGACAAAAACTGGAACTTCTTTCTTCTTATAGTTTCAATTAGGAAAAATATTCTACACCTGCAGAGTTCTTATGAAAATAATTTTACAGTATCAGAGAAACCATGCAGAGTAACACAGTAGTCACTCATTTGAGAAGGCAAAAACTTAATTGCTAAAATTAAGATTTTTTATTTGCTTAATAGGAAGAAACAAAATCCATTATCCTCTTTATTATTATTCGTGATATTTTAGAAAATGCATTCTATACATTGGGTTAAGAACTCTTTACTCTCATGACAATAAGAGGTAGACATTGGAATAATCTCTGTTTTACAGAATTGACTGTTGAGGCACAATTCTCAGAACAGAAATCCACTGGGTATGCTGAATAAATAAAAGAGCGGGTGAATGAATTTATTAAATGACTATCTGTCAAAAACATTACCTTGTGCTACAATTTGAAGTTTGGAAGTAATTAAAACTAGGGTTCTGTGTAGGAGTGGAAACAGCATTAATACTGACCTGATTGAATGTCAGTACTATCAATGAAACCAAAACAAAATCAACCAATGGACCTATGCCAGGCTTGGGTCTATGTGTGCACAGAGAAGGGAAGGCCAAGGATTTGAAGACAAGAGCTATTGAGGACTTTGTATCCAAGTGCATTCAGTTACACAGAGATTCTTGAGAAGTTGATACCAGTGTTCTTCTGTCTCTACATTTGGGTCATTTTAGACATGCTGATTCCTGGGTCCTTCTCCAAAGCCACAAAAGGAGGATGTCAGGAGGTTGTCAGGAGGCTGAACCATGTTTGATCAACTAGAATTGGTAACAGTTGAGATTCTCACAGGCCCTGAGAATAAGATGATTAATTCTCTCCTTATGTCTGTCCCATGCCTAGAGGACAGAATTCTGTTGGATCTGTTGAGTAAATAAATGAGTGTGCGAATTAATTAATTGAATAGCCCTAACATACTTCCTAAATTAACATTTCCATTTTTCATGTATAAGGTTAAACACACTTACTGGCTTCCTACAACCACTCTGACAATTTTCTAGTATCTTTTCAGCTGGGCTCAACCTCATACCCCTTAGCGCTCACAATTCCCTAACTCCTTTTCTCTAGTCAGCATCCCATGGGCAGACAGTAATGAAAGGTACCATTCCTAGATCATTGCAGTTGTTCAAGTCACTTTAGCAACTAGATGATATAAATTCTTAGTCTTATCCCCCCTTATAACTAACATACTTATAGTCTACTAATACTGGAATC
Organism: Acinonyx jubatus; assembly: GCF_027475565.1. Taxonomy (NCBI): domain Eukaryota; kingdom Metazoa; phylum Chordata; class Mammalia; order Carnivora; family Felidae; genus Acinonyx; species Acinonyx jubatus. Next base: position 96,362,346 of record NC_069388.1, read on the forward strand.
TTCACCCACAGACACACAACTTAAGACCTTCTAACCCAAAGCTTTTGCTCATGTTGGCTCCCCTGTAGAACTCCAGTTGTTAATGAGACAAACTGAGGCTCTCTTGTCCCACCTTCAAGGGTCTAGTATATGAAAGCTAAAAGTACTTGCATTCATTGTCTTTATCAGTCTTGACCATAGTCACCTGTCACTCAGACCATTAACCGCATGCTTTAAGGAAATGCTCTCTACTCAGGAAAACCTTCATGCAGCATGGTGAACTCGCTTAATCACACCAGTGAATAAACAATATTTAAAAGACATTTATTTTAGGGGCGCCTGGGTGGCTCAGTCGGTTAAGCGTCCGACTTCGGCTCAGGTCATGATCTCACAGTCTGTGGGTTCGAGCCCTGCATCAGGCTCTGTGCTGACAGCTCAGAGCCAGGAACCTGCTTCGGATTCTGTGTCTCCCTCTCTCTCTGCCCCTCCCCTGCTCATGCTCTGTCTCTCTCTGTCGCAAAAATAAATAAAAAAAATTAAAAGACATTTATTTTAGTTTGCAGGTTACCTCTTATTCCAGGCAAGAGTATGGTTTTAGAAACTTATTTTAAGGGGGAACTGGGGCTTAAATTACACTTTTTTCATGCTTCATCTCCAGTAGCATTGCTGGATTCTGAGATACTGGATTGTTCCTTTTTCTTTGCCCTTTGATTATAAGAAACATGGCAAAGCAAAGGATCTATACTTACAAGAAAGCAGGGCAACTGAAACGTCTTTGTATGCAGTTAACAGGATAGTTAACACATTGGAGATAAAATGTAGAGCTAAATTAACCTGGTGTAACATCTAAATCCAGACATGTTTCCTACATATCCTTTAATAGTTTGTGGGATAAAAGCATTGATATTTAGTGATGTTGATGAGGAATATGATGAGGATGAGGATGATGATGTGGGGTAAAAGCACTGATACTCAGTGATGATGATGGTAATGACGACAATGATGATAATAAGCACTATAACTTTTGGCTTCTGTACTAGGTTCTTTTACCTCAAATCTCAATGTAATTACATATTTTATAATACCCTTTTCTTGTTGAGTTGAAGACTTCAATAATGCAAGTTAGTTTACTTAACTAATATTGCTGAGTTGCTCAACAATGGCTCCACAATGATTCAAATATATGACACTACCCAAAATGACCTACCATTGTATTTAATGCTCTACTTCTCTATGGACAGAAATAATAGTGATATTTTAATCTGGAAATTTGCATGGTTCCTAATCATAAATAGTTGGTAATTTGGTGTCATTTGATAATTAGTTGATTTAAAAATCTAGTTACATTACTGGGAAATGTTTCAAAGCCTGTATCAATTAAAAAAAAACTAGTATCAAATATTAAAAATAATAGCTATGTAGAGATCTTTTGTAATGTCTTTGTGATTGTGAGTTTCTTCCTTTTTTGTTTTTGTTTAAATCTTTATTCAGGTGTATAATTTAGACAAACTTCTTTCAGTTTCCTAAAAATAATAGAAGATAAAATAGGAAGTTTTTTATGAGGCTGGTCTCAAAACAACTTCCTTTGGGGAGTAAACATGAATTAATTTTGCTCTAATTAACTTATAAAAAAGAAAAAGAATCCTACTACAGTTCATGGATTCATCAAAATAAAGTGGGTGGAAAAGAATTTCACATGTTTTTCCTTGTTTTTAAACTTAGGTACTATAAAATGTAGAAATATGAATGAAAATTCTTATAGCTCTGGACTCAGGAAAAGACAAAAATAGAACAAAGCAGAATACTGCCAGTTGGTCTCAAAAAATAACCTAACGTGAACTAAGAAGAAATAACTAAAATATAAGCTTTATAAAGAAGGGAAATTTTATTTCTTACTTTGTTTTATGCTAGATCTCCAACCCCAAGAGGAATATCTGGCACATTTTAAACAATAAGTATATCACAACTGAAGGAGTAAAATGAATGAACTTAATTATTACGACATATAGTTAGAAATTCAACATATTATTATAGATGAAACAAAATATAATTTAATGAAAAAAAGTTACCAAATTCATATCACTTTGGGTTTTTATTTTTGCTTTTGTTCTGTAAGGTTGATTATACTTTCCTGAAGGTCTATATTCTTACATATTTGAAGGGAGAAAAAGAAAATCTGGACTGACATCATCCTGATTTAGAGGAATGAACTGCTCATTTATAATGTCAACTGTGACTATTAATGCATTCTGACAAATGAATTGGTTAAAATTCTACTAATACATTCCTGTTTCTCTCATCCTTTGTTAGAATCAACTATTTCCTCATTTTAGTAACTCAATAATCTACCTAATTCTTACAGAAATCCTGAACATAAATATGTATTAGCAGATTTAGTGGTAGAAGCAACTTTGGCATATGGATAGAAAATCCTTTATATGGTCTCTATAACTTAAAGCTGGAAGTGTTTAGTGGTTAAAAACATGAATTTTCATGTTGAGTATATATGGGTTTGAGTCAGTATTCTCCTATAATGTGACCTGAGGCAAATAACTTAAAAACATTAAATAGCAATATTTTCAAATATTAAAAATATGGATATCACCTTAAGCATGTTTTGCAAAAATTCCAGTAAAAGTATAAGCATCTACCATATACTATTTAGGTGTTACAGATACAACTATGAACAAAACAGATTAAAATTTCTATTCTTGTAGAGCATTTGTTTACACTCTCATAGAAGATAAACAGATAAAAATGAGCAAAAACAATATGTAGTGTGTTAGGTGGTGGTGAGTAAGTACTATGGTAAAAATAAAACAGGAATGGTAGACGAGATTTAAGGAGAGAAAGAGAATGATCACAGTTAATAACATGGATAGGAAGGCTTCACTGAGAATGTAATACTTATAAATATTTATCTTCCCAAATTTGTATGTGTGTCAAAACACAAAATTTCTGATATAAAGGATTTCCATGCTATTTTATGTTTTAATTTGGTATGGAGAAATATATGTCTAATGTGAATTATTTCTTTTCATATATATTTAGGAAAACTTCAATATATTTTTATGTTTATGTGTTAACACTTTTTATGTCATTATACATAATTTCAGACATTTATATATATTTTATACTTTTATTTTTATATATGTTTAATATTTTTCACAGCATTTTCACAAACATTATCTAATGTTGCATTAGGAGTGGACAACCTGATTTTACAGTTTAGTTTAGTTTTTGTTAGTCATAGCTGTTTTCAAAATGAAAGTATCAGCATTTTCCCATTAGCATTAAGGAAGTTGTAGATGTGTAATGGTGCATGTAGTAGGTACAGTGAGGCCTAGGACTGTTCTTATTTGAGAAGCAAAAGTGCCCTGGGTTTCGAACATTGGTGAAATGGAAGGATGGAAATCTTCATGAAATGGAAGGATGGAAATCCATCTGAACCAATTACTGGAGATCTAAGACACAAGTAAGAGCAAGTCATTGGAAAATCCAGAGAAAATCAAGTAAAGTATTCTGAAGAAATTAAGTGCCAAGCCAGTCTAATTCAGGATAATGCTCATGGTGTTAGAAGCAGGGAGAGTAAGAGGAAGTCAAGAAGACTTTTTTAGAGTGTTGAGCCTTATCTCAAGAGAGTCTTTTTTTTTTTCAGTTTATTTATTTTGAGAGAGAGATAGAGGACGTGTGTGGGTGCTCACACAAGCAGGGGAAGGGCAGAGAGAGGGAGAGAAAGAATCCCAAGCAGGCTCCCCACTCTTAGCAGTGAACCCTACGTGGAGCTCAATCCCACGAACTGTGAGATCATAACCTGAGTTGAAATCAAGAGTCAGAAGCTCAACCACCTGAGCCACTCAGCTGTCCTTAGATGGTCTTTTGTATGACTTTCACTGAGTCTTCAAAACCAAGGACTGACTAGGTCACATCCTAGGAGGCTAACACTCACCACAGCTCAACCAGTTCCATGCCTGACAGGTAGAGGTGGGAGAAGCCTTGAGATCAGCATCAAGTGCAAAAGTATATTGGTTAATTGTTTTTATTTTATTTTCAATACAAGGAAAATATCTTTTAAATTAATGAAAATGGAAAAAGAAAAGAAAATCCAGATGAAGCACTTTGCCACCAGAAAGAGGTAATCAGCATTTTGCTTAACAAGGCAGGTTTAATTATATTAGTTAATGTACGAGATGAAACAGGGACTGAGGTCTTATGTTGAATTAAAATGGATTGACTCTAGAATACGTCCTTAAGTTGAAGAGAAGAAATAAGTTGACCTTTGAAGCCATCAAAGTTATAAAACTTCCTTTAAAAATATAATTTTCTCTTGGGGAAATTTGATTGATCATTTCTAAGCAGGCTGTCAGCAAATGTTATAATTTTCCAATATTTTGGACAGGCCTCATCTAAAGATGAAGATTGTTGTTCAGACACAAGCAGAGGAAACATTATTTGTGACCCCATGTAGGGGGAAGAAATAATTTCCAATTTATATGCAAAACAACAAATATGTATGTATAATCCAGTCCTTCTGGCTCAATTAGTTAAAAAATAGAGTAAGACACACAGAGTTAGCAACACTAGATTCTGAGTATAATATTGGTGTTTCCAGAGGGAGCCAGCTAATTGGTAATAACCGTACTTTGCCAGCCTAGCAAGTCACACTCGAACTGTGCCATATCTCTTGCTGAAAAGTGAACAAGTCAAAGCTTATGGAAGACAATGAGAGTGGAACATTGGAATACATTCCTAAATGTGTACTTGAAGCCTTACCAGACATAGGACTTAATCAAATGTTGGGTTGGCAGTAAAGGAGAATGTAGATTTCTAGTTACATTTTTATTGTATTTCTTGGAAAAGAATATGTATCACCGCTTTAATTTTTAATTCTCAATGAAGCTGTGTCCTACTTCTTTACACTTGCTGTCTCACCCCCCATTGTCTCTCTCTCTCTCTCTCTTACACACACACACACACACACTAAACATTAAATTTGTGCTTAAACTTAGTAGAGAAATTAAAGAAACCTGATGTTCTAGCATTCATACATCTGAAAGTTAGTTTATAACGCAATCTCATTTACTTATCATATGCAAACATCCTGTGTTTAAAATTGTTGCAGAAAGAGAGCATCTTTACATTTTAATGCAAAGGAATATACTTAACTATACTGAGATCAATTGGAAAAAGAAAGTAGGACATCTGCAGTTGGGAAAGTAAAAGTCTCAACTAAATAGACATCTTGAAATATATTTGCATTGGCTCCAAAAGTCTACCAAAAAGTCTTCACAATTGTGTTGATGAAACTGGCTTAAGTCAGTTCCAATGCTCTAAAATCTAGCATTGTCTTTTTGTTTTGATGTCAATCCTTTTTTAATATCTGGTCTCCCCTAACAGATAGGTACATACCACAATGCCAAGCTTATATCTTTTTCTGCATCTATTATATGTGTATGAATGTTTATATGTGTGTGTGAGTGACTGTGTAGAGTAGGTTAGTGGATGAATACAATGATAAAAAATTTATTGCAGCAAACCTGGCTGACATGTAATATCTATACCCGGCAGTTGGCTTATCCTCCTCTGTAGTTTTATTTATCTATCTTGTATGTTATTAATATTTCTTACACTTGCTTGTAAGCTCTCTGCAGTATTTTGCCATTGTTTATGCTCTCAAAACACCAGCAAAAAACCCAAGAAATGTATTCCTTGTGTAATAGAAATAACAATGAACTTTGAGTATTAGTATCATTAAGGTGATGATACAGTTTAAGAAAACAAAAGTTCATATAATCATAAAACTTGGAGTTGGATTTCTTCTTGTGACAACTACTTGGGGGAAGTAATTTAATCTCTCCTCACCTATAAAATGAAAACTTTTTATTAATTATTGAAGTAATTTACTTAAAATATATTTAATGGGTAAAGAACATGGTATTAAATTCATTCATTAAGTGGAAGAAAGTTGCAGAAAACATGCCCTTTCATGTGGCAATTTTTTAAAACCCTTAGCAAATTCAAATATACAATAACATCAAGATGCATTTTACTTGCAAGTTTTAACTATTAGATCATATCCACAGTGCGCTCAATAACAATACAAGAAAAACTTAAGGCATTAAAAAGTCTTGTATATTTTGATGTTCTTTAGCAGTAAAGCAAGATATTTAGGGTGTGTTTTTCATTTAATTCTAATCTGTTGCCCTTGGTATTAAATGTATTATATGATTAAGATCTTATAATGTTATTCAGTTGTGCTTCTGTCATACCTTCTTCTGGCTTAGTCTTTTTAAGAGGTATCAGTCCTTGGAAGATAGCTAGAGATTTGCAGAGAAGCGGCACACATTCAGAAATGGAACGTATTAAATACATTTGTATTTGCTGTAAAGAAAGTACAGCTTCAAGTGTTTGCATATTAGGGGTATATTTCTAGGAGCAGTATTATTATTTCCTCATAGCAGTGTTAAGGTAAATAGTTATATCTGTAAACAGTTATCTGAATGCTTCCACAAGCATCATACCATGTAATCATAGGAAGTCAGTAGGGAAACCATGACTGCTCCCATTGAATGTGTAAAGAAAATAGTGTAGTTTCATTTGTGTAAATAATCATTTGCTAAATGCTTACTCTATGTAAGGCATTATAATGGGCACTGGGAAAGGAAAATGCAGTGGTAACAAAGCCCCCAGGCTTTCAAGAAATTCAAAATCAAAATAGGGAACATATTTATGAAAATTGTCTCTATTAGGGGTGAATAAAGGCCACCTTCCTCCAGATGACTTCATATGCATAATGTTTTGTGACAGCAAAGCTATCTTCATCCGATGCCTTTTTGCTGAGAATTTCCCCTCACCTTCTGTTTGGGATTTTTTTTTCCCTTTGTTTCTTTTTTCTGTTCTAGTTTTTCCTTTCCCCCTACCCGTCTGTTTTCTTTCTGGCATTCCCTAGTTTCTATCCTTTCATTTCTTACCAAGATTCTCTCGCTTTCTTACAACAGGGCTTATATTGAGTAGTGTTATATTTTCCATAATAACATGCTGGCTTTAAAAATTCATTTGTATATATAATGTACCATCATATGTATCTCAAATATTTTGCTTGAGGGGCAGTTTGCATGCAAAGTATTTACATCAGGTATTAATATTCCAGAAATCTATTCACCTATTAAAATTCTTTAATAAGTATACAGTTGATACTTGAGCAACATGGGTTAAACTGTGCATATCCACTTATATACAGATTATATATATATATAGTACAGTACTGTAAATGTGTTCCTTCTTCCTCCTGATTGTCTTAAAACATTTTCCTTTTCTCTTTTTGTAAGAATACAGTATATAATACATATAACATACAAAATATGTATTTATTGACTATGTTAACAGTAAGGTTTCTAGTCAACAGTAGGCTATTAGTAGTTAAGCTTTGGGGGCATCAGAAGTTTTAGGTGGATTTTCAACTGGTGTCCCTCACCCCTCACATGAGTTGGCATCCCTAGCCCCTCATGTGGTTCAAGGGTCAGCTGGATAACAGAAGTTTTGTTAATTAGCATAACTAATTTTTAAATAACGTGTGTGAAATGAGCAATGCTTAAGGAGTGTTTGGTTAGAAATAGGAGGGTCTCTACCACTTTTCGTGAACTAGGTATGGAAGTTTTGCAAGCACAAAAACTTCCTGCCATTGGGCAGTCATACTGGCTCTTCAGTCTTAGAGGAGACTTTCCTTTGACCCACAGGTGAAACTTGCTGCTCCCACCATAAGAATATTGTTGTGTTTTCCCAGGAATGAGCCTTTCAAATTGTATGCTCTTTTCAATGTCTAATGTTGTATTCCCTGTGATGGCAGCAGGTGGCCACTTGCCCATTTGCTAGAGTTTGGTCTAAGAATCACTGCCATTGTTGCTTATCCTTAATGAGATTGAACAAGAAGAGGAGATTTTATGGACTTCAACTACCTGCAAACATATGTGCTAATAATATTCATGAAATTATTGGTATTTCCTAATAACCAAAGGAGATTAGTTACAGATGGTCTACCAGTTTTTAAATGAATATTTTCTTGGATGTCATCCCTCCACTCCACCTCTTCCCTCCTAAAGTGAAGGGGCTGCCCTTATCTGGTATCTTGATCTGTACTCATCATTTCAAGACTTCACTTGCCTGGTGAGAGACAATGTACAATAAGTGCTATATGGAACTGACTATACACAATGTGCTTTTGAAGTGAAAATGTAAGAAGGATTAATGAGAAGCTATAAACAGCTTCACAGATAAGTTTATTTGAGATGGGCCTTAAATAATGAATGTGATTGCTATAAGAGTAACAGTAAAGATCATTCTGGGCAGAGAGACCAGCTTGAATGTACATGATTATTTCTAAATTCTGATTAACACAAGCTTGCAGATATTAAAAGACATGCTTGGAATCTTGTTACATTCAGTGGCATTCCATCTCTTAAGTACAACCAGACCAAAAATTTTCCTATCTCTATAAAAATATATAATAAAATTGACTATTTTTTTAGTGTTCTCTCACATAGGGAATTGGTGTTTAGGATTGTAAGGAACTGAAGGTAGTAGACAGGATCAATGAGGATTTTAAATGATAAGAAAGAAAGGAGAGGTTTCAGAGACCTTATAAATTGTTACTACATAGGAAGCCTACCCATTCGATGACACAAAATGGCATGGAGGAACCCACTCAGATGTGGCTCATGCTGTGCTATACATTACTAAGACCCTAAATATCTCCTGTTTTCATTTAAGTTTTACCCATCTCTCAAGGGCCCATCCAATCCTACTTTTTCTAAGCGTAATGCACTTTTTAATATTATTATCATTGCCCTTCAAATTAGTTTTAGTACCCCTAATGTATCTGTTTAATACATAATACCATGCTTTATCACTTAAGAATTTCAGAGAACTTTTATAAACACACCCTAAACTATGAAGGAGGTATGGGCAATGGTTCCTGTGAGTATATCCTTGTAGGATAATAAGACTTCATTGAATATTTGTCTATTAACAATGATTACAGAGAATCTAGAAAGTCATATTATAGTTCTTTGCCTATTGCATCTTTAAAGTGCAGATAATTTTACAATGCAATGATACCTACTGCAAATTGGTACCGTTTAGAAGGGACCCTTAATTGGAATTTAATTTTAGGAAGAGAGATAAAACATAAGAAAATATTCTGAATATTTTGGGGTTTTATTCAGGAAAACAGTCTCTTAGAACTGACTGAATAACGCCCCCTTTCTGTTCAGGATCACAGCCTTCTCGTATCTATTCTCAGCCCACCATCAGTTAGAGTGATGGATTTCTAGTGTTTCCTTCTTTTCTTTGTGTGGATCCCAGTTGTGTAGGGTATTTCATTTGATGCAAATAGTTACCTTTAGAAGTCAGGTGGTTCCATTACTGGAATTTTTTAATATGAGAAAAATCAGTTCTTTAAATCCATATACATAACAAGAATGGAAGATTGCATAATTTGTACTTTAATAGAAAATAGACTTAGCATTTTATATAGATTTGCTCACAAGAAAAATGATTTTGAACTGTCAGTTAGCCTGACCTTTGATTAATCACAACTCCCCACTCATTAAAGCAGTTCTTTGAATGTACATGTTTTTCTGTAAGAGGTATGAGACTAATTTATTCTTTAAAAAATATTCTTTAAAAAGACATGGAACTTTTATGGCCTGTCCCCTCCACAAATTTTCTTTTACATATTGTTTTTTAAATAGGGAGTATTTACACAATAGTTACACAGAACTTTCAGAAAGAATCTCACACTTCTGTTTGTCTGTTTGATTGATGCCATGATCAAGAAGTGTGCGTTTTATTTCCTAGTGTGATGAAATTCTATCTTACTGTGATATTAATCATAGTAGCTCAGTGTTTCCCAATATTAATGGCTAGAAAAGTTCATTTCTGAAGAATGACATAGGCAAGTTGTTAGAAACATATATACATCATTTCAACAATTCTTTGTTCAAATCATATTTAGTGAATACCTAACAGGAAAGAGGCACTCTACTATGCATGTGTAATACAAGGAAAAATAAAGCTCAGGTGGTTCCAACCCTCATGGAACTTTGTTTCCTACCACTTGACAGTGCTTTGCAACAACTGTCTTAATTGCCTGGAAAAAATTGCATGTACAAATTAAGGAACAAAGACCAATTTGGCAAACTAATTGTTACGCTTGTGAGTATAAACCATGTATCCCTAAATAAATTGCATACATGCAGTTCTTCTACATGGTAATAGTTTAAAAAATTTGAGGGAATTTGTTGTGTATGTTAAAGTAGCTATTAGTTGATCAAAACATTAATCCATGTAGTATTAATTCAAAGCCACCTGAGAGTTCATGTAGTCCAAACCCCAATTTTACTATAAAATTATTGCCCAGAGAAGCGAAGTGAATCATTAAACTTCGTAAACCAGATTATTTGTGACTAAATGTGGCCACTTTGATGCATTACACTGGAATGCAGTGAGAACTAATTACATCCATAGTATTTGAATGACACATGATATCAGTTTATATTCCTGCCATTATGTGTCTTAGCCCTCAAGTAGATAATGCAGAATTTAGTATCATTTTAAGAAGCTTGTTTTTAGCACTGATGACTTGACTCAGCAATTTGTGTTAAACAATATTTATTTAGATATATAACATTGATAATGTGCAATAAAAAATTTACTTTTTAATTTGTTTGAAAGTTCTAAATACAGATTTTTACAAATTCTACACCAGCATATTCCTCAAAGAGAAAGGAAATTCAGCCCTTATGTGCATGTATTTTCCAAGTAGAACATCAGATAACACATTTTTGTGACTTCTTAGCTCTGTAGACTCCTGATATTAAAGGAATGTGACTCTTCTATGAGCCTGCTGTGATATTACTATGAGGTTTCTATGATGGCAGGTAAGGAGCATACACACTTTTACTTCCCTGAACAATGTCTAAGTCAGAGATACCGCAGTCATTGTTGTTCTCTCCACTACTTGGTCAACCTAAAGACTCTTGGGACTTCTGCAATAGAGTGGGCTTGGCAGCCATTGTTAATGAATCATTTTAATGATAGTTTTAACATAAATTACTTGTTTTCCTCTTTTCTTTCTTATCTTTTCAGAATTTAGCACTTAAGTGTGTGTGTGTGTGTGTGTTTTATGGCACTTAAGTTTTCAATAGTGATTCAATGGATTTCAGTAGTGATTCAATAGCAACTCACATGCCATTTTTGTGGCCACCATGGTGCAATATATGCAGTAATTTATGTTCCAGATTGATATAAAAATCAGATTAGCAGGTTGTTTTGTGTGCACTTAGTATCTATAAATTATTGTGTACCTTTTTTTAACATGAGAGATCTGAGTTTGGGCTGAATGTGGGGAATAGACTTAGAGTCTACAACAGCGTAATATGTGAATATACATTAAGTTAAATGCTAAAATTAATTTCAAGGTGTGTAAATTTTGTAAAAGTTCGAAGGTGGGATCAAACACCTTGGCTTTAGCAACTTCAAAGACTTTATAGAAGATATGGCACTTACATTAGGGAAGGTTGACACATTTTTAATTTTCTAAAAAGGTGATAAGCGTTGATGGTTGAGAGAATACTGTACCTTTTTTTTTAATATAAAGTAACTATATTCTTCTAGTAGGTGATTTTGGATATATATATAAAATTTAATTTTTTCAAAAACAACAGGAGATGAAAAAAGGCATTTATTCCATATTCACATGGGATGACCTCATTTATAATAAATTTAGAAAAACTAGAAAAATCGTAAGCACTTTTTTGAGTGCAAAGCTGTTTGTTCCTATATTATACACTTCTTCCTAACCTTTATGTACCCCCCAAATATGAATTTAGGTAAAACTAGATTAAATAAATGGTAGATATGAATAATGGAAGTAAAAGCAAAATATTTTGAGCAATTACTCTTGGCTAGATAGTGTTAAGTAATTTCATGCACATCTCCATCTTCATAGCAGCTGAAAAATTTGAGAATTAGAGATTAAATGGCATGACCAAAATCACAAATTTAGTAATTGCCAAACCTGGGCTGGATTTCGTGTTTTAGTAATTACAAAAGTATCATGGGGCTAGATACTGAATTAAGGAGGTCTGGTCTTGTTTTGGATCACCCTTGGTCTTGTTTACAATCTGAGTTACCTTATATGAGCATCATCTTTGCTTACCACCTGTCATCAGCAGAGTGTTTGCCTCCCTGCATCAAAAGCAAATACTAGTCATGAATCACTCTAAGACAAGGACCTGTAAACATTGCCATGCTTGTTATAATTGATGATTGTCAATCACCACATAGCATTCATAGGAATTATCAGAAGGGAGGGAAGAATGTATCAGAATTAGGAGTCTACGACTGTTGAAATCATTCTTCTTTGACAGAAGATCCTGAAGCATTGGCTATGATGTTGTGTTTCAAGCAGATTAAAATTTGTATAAAAAGCTAAAGTTTTCAAGCATATTTTAGAAGCCATTAGTTTTTAAAATATTTTTAAAATTGAGTTATAGTTGATACACAATGTTACATTATTTTGAGATGTACAACATAGTGAGTTGACAACTGGATGTGTTATGCTATGCTCACTGTAGGTGTAGGTACCATGTGTCACCGTACAGTGCTATTAAAATACCATTGTTTAATATTGCAATTATCATACCATATATTCCCTATGCAATACCATAGAAGACATTAGTTTTTATAGAATTATCCTACTTTAGGGAAAACCAGTATCATTTGTGTTTCCTTATTGGAAACCTGTAGTGTTCTTAAAGTTCTATTTCTAATGATTTTACTATAAGCGGTGCTGATTTAATTATTCCCAAAGAAAGAAGAAATTAAAATTCATGAAAAAAAAAGAGTCATCTCAAAGGACCAGAATTAGGAGAATCTCAATTTGGGAACTGGTTTCTAACTGTGTCAAGAAATACATTGTAATGCTGTGCTTGAGTTCATTGATCTCAGTCTCAAAATTAAGGAGCAGTACCTATAGTTCATGATTGTTCGTTTGTTGTGTCATTGAAGAGAATCCATTAAGAAAACAACTTCTATCAGCATGTCTAAAAATGCCTAGTAGATGTAATTTCTTTTTTTTAATATGAAATTTATTGTCAAATTGGTTTCCATACAACACCCAGTGCTTATCCCAACAGGTGCCCTCCTCAATGCCCATCACCTGCTTTCCCTCCCTCCCACCCCCATCAACCCTCAGTTTATTCTCAGTTTTTAAGAATCACTTATGGTTTGGTTCTCTCCCTCTCTAACATTTTTTGCCTTCCCCTCCCCCATGGTCTTCTGTTAAGTTTCTCAGGATCCACATAAGAGTGAAAACATATGGTATCTGTCTTTCTCTGTATGACTTATTTCACTTAGCATAACACTCTCCACTTCCATCCACATTGCTACAAAAGGCCATATTTCATTCTTTCTCATTGCCAAGTAGTATTCCATTGTATATATATGCCACAACTTCTTTAGCCATTCATCAGTTGAGGGACATTTAGGCTTTTTCCATAATTTGGCTATTGTTGAAAGTGCTGCTATAAACATTGGGGTACAAGTGCCCCTATGTATCGGCACTCCTATATCCCTTGGGTAAATTCCTAGCAGTGCTATTGCTGGGTCATAGCGTAGTTCTATTTTTAATTTTTTGAGGAACCTCCACACTGTTTTCCAGAGTGGCTGCACCCATTTGCATTCCCACCAACAGTGCAAGAGGGTTCCTGTTTCTCCACATCCTCTCCAGCATCTAGAGTCTCCTAATTTGTTCATTTTAGCCACTCTGACAGGCGTGAGGTGATATCTCAGTGTGGTTTTGGTTTGTATTTCCCTGATGAGGATTGACGTTGAGCATCTTTCCACATGCCTGTTGACCATCTGGATGTCTTCTTTAGAGAAGTGTCTATTCGTGTCTTCTGCCCATTTCTTCACTGGTTTATTTGCTTTCTGGGCGTTGAGTTTGGTAAGTTCTTTATAGATTTTGGATATATCATTTGCAAATATCTTTTTCCATTCCGTTGGTTGCCTTTTAGTTTTGTTGATTGTTTCCTTTGCAGTGCAGAAGCTTTTTATCTTCACGAGATCCTAGTAGTTCATTTTTGCTTCCAATTCCCCTGCCTTTGGAGATGTGTCAAGTAAGAAATTGTTGCGGCTGAGGCCAGAGAGGTTTTTTCTGCTTTCTCCTCTAGAGTTTTGATGGATTCCTGTCTCACATTCAGGCGCTTTATCCATTTTGAGTTTATTTTTTGTGAATGGTGTAAGAAAGTGGTCTAGTTTCATTCTTCTGCATGTTGCTGTCCAGTTGTCCCAGCACCATTTGTTAAAGAGACTGTCTTTTTTCCATTGGATATTCTTTCCTGCTTTGTCAAAGATTAGTTGGTCATACCTTTGTGGGTCCAATTCTGTAGTCTCTATTCTATTTCATTGGTCTATGTGTCTGTTTTTATGCCAATACCATACTGTCTTGATGATTACAGCTTTGTAGTAGAGGCTAAAGTCTGGGATTGTGATGCCTCCCACTTTGGTCTTCTTCGTCAAAATTACTTTAGCTACTCTGAGTCTTTTGTGTTTCCATACAAATTTTAGGATTGCTTGTTCTAGCTTCAAGAAGAATGCTGGTGCAATTTTGATATGGGATTGCATTGAATGTGTAGATTGCTTTGGGTAATGTTGACGTTTTAACAATATTTATTCTTCCAATCCATGAGCATGGAATGTTTTTCCATTTCTTTGTATCTTCTTCAATTTCCTACATAAGCCTTCTATAGTTTTCAGCATACAGATCTTTTACATCTTTGGTTAGGTTTATTCCTAGGTATTTTATGATTCTTCCTGCAATTGTGAATAGGATTAGTTTATTTGTCTTTCTGTTGCTTCATTATTAGTGTATAAGAATGCACCCAATTTCTGTACATTGACTTTGTATCCTGTGACTTTGCTGAATTCATGTGTCAGTTCTAGCAGACTTTGGGTGGAGTCTATTGGGTTTTCTATGTATAATATCATGTCATCTGCAAAAAGTGAAAGCTTGACTTCATCTTTGCCAATTTTGATGCCTTTGATTTCCTTTTGTTGTCTCATTGCTGGTGCTAGATCTTCCAACACTATGTTAAACAACAGTGGTGAGAGTGGACATCCCTGTCGTGTTCCTGATCTCAAGGGGAAAGCTCTCAGTTTTTCCCCATTAAGGATGATGTTAGCTGTGGGCTTTTCATAAATGGGTTTTATGATGTTTAGGTATGTTCCTTCTATCCCGACTTTCTTGAGGGTTTTTATTAAGAAAGGATGCAGAATTTTGTCAAATGATTTTTCTGCATCTATTGACAGGATCATATGTTTCTTATGCTTTCTTTTATTAATGTGATGTATCACATTGATTGACTTGTGAAGGTTGAACCAGCCCTGCAGCCCAGGAATAAATCCCACTTGATCATGGTGAATAATTCTTTTTATATGCTGTTGAATTTTATTTGCTAGTATCTTGTTGAGAATTTTTGCATCCATATTCATCAGGGATATTGGCCTGTAGTTCTCTTTTTTACTCGGTCTCTGTCTGATTTAGAAATCAAAGTAATGCTGGCTTCATAGAATGAGTCTGGAAGTTTTCCTTCCCTTTCTATTTTTTGGAACAGCTTGAGAAGGATAGGTATTATCTCTGCTTTACATGTCTGGTAGAATTCCCCAGGGAAGCCATCTGGTCCTGGACTCTTGTTTTTGGGAGATTTGTGATAACTGATTCAATTTCTTCCCTGGTTATGGGTCTATTCAAATTTTCTATTTCTTCCTGTTTGAGTTTTGGAAGTGTGTGGGTGTTTAGGAATTTGTCCATTTCTTCCAGGTTGTGCCGTTTGTTGGCATATACTTTTTCATAGTATTCCCTGATAATTGCTGGTATTTCTGAGGGATTGGTTGTAATAATTCCATTTTCATTCATGATTTTATCTATTTGGGTCATCTCTCTTTTCTTTTTGAGAAGCCTGGCTGGAGGTTTATCAATTTTGTTTATTTTTTCAAAAAACCAACTCTTGGTTTCATTGATCTGCTCTACTGTTTTTTTAGATTCTATATTGTTTATTTCTGCTTTGATCTTTATTATTTCTCTTCTTCTGCTGGGTTTGGTGTGTCTTTGCTGTTCTGCTTCTATTTCCTTTAGGTGTGCTGTTGTTACATTTTGTATTTGGGATTTTTCTTGTTTCTTGAGATAGGCCTGGATTGCAATGTATTTTCCTCTCAGGACTGCCTTTGCTGCATCCCAAAGCATTTGGATTGTTGTATTTTCATTTTCATTTTCATTTGTTTCCATATATTTTTAAATTTCTTCTCTAATTGTCTGGTTGACCCATTCATTCTGTAGTAGGGTGTTGTTTAACCTCCCTGCTTTTGGAGGTTTTCCAGACTTTTTCCTGTGGTTGATTTCAAGTTTCATAGCATTATGGTCTGGAGGTGTGCATGGTATGAGCTCAATTCTTTTATACTTATTAAAGGCTGTTTTTTGACCCAGTATGTGATGTATCATGGAGAATGTTCCATGTGCACTCGAGAAGAAAGTATATTCTGTTGCTTTGGGATGCAGAGTTCTAAATATATCTGTCAAGTCCATCTGATCCAAAGTATCATTCAGGGCCCTTTTTTCTTTATTGATCCTGTGTCTAGATGATCTATCCATTGTTGTAAGTGGGGTATTTAAGTCCCCTGCAATTACCGTATTCTTATTAATAAGGTTACTTATGTTTGTGAATAATTGATTTATATATTTGGGGGCACCCGTATTGGGCTCATAGACATTTATAATTGTTAGCTCTTCCTGATGGATAGACCCTATAATTATTATATAATACCCTTCTTCATCTCTTGTTACAGCCTTTAATTTAAAGTCTAGTTTGTCTGATATAAGTATGGCTACTCCAGCTTTCTTTTGACTTCCAGTAACATGATAGATAGTTTTCCATCCCCTCACTTTCAATCTGAAGGTGTCCTCAGGTCTAAAATGAGTCTCTTGTAGACAGCAAATAGATGGGTCTTGTTTTTTTTATCCATTCTGAAACCCTATGTCTTTTGGTTGGAGCATTTAGTCCATTTACATTCACTGTCATTATTGAAAGATCATGGGTTTAGAGTCATTGTGATGTCTGTAGGTTTCATGCTTGTAGTGATGTCTCTGGTACTTGGTGGTCCTTGCAACATTTCACTAACAGAGTCCCTTTTAGGATCTCTTGTAGGGCTGGTTTAGTGGTGATGAATTCCTTCAGTTTTTGTTTGTTTGGGAAAACCTTTATCTCTCCTTCTATTCTGAATGACAGATTTTCTGGATGTAGGATTCTTGGCTGCATATTTTTCTTGTTCATCACATTGAAGATTTCCTGCCATTCCTTTCTGGCCTGCCAAGCTTCAATAGATAGGTCTGCTACTACCCTTATGTGTCTACCTTTGTAAGTTAGGGCCTGTTTATCCCTAGCTGCTTTCAGAATTCTCTCTTTATGCTTGTACTTTGCCAGTTATACTATGATATGCTATGCAGAAGATCAATTCAAGTTACATCTGAAGGGAGTTCTCTGTACCTCTTGGATTTCATTGCCTGTTTCCTTCCCCTGATCAGAGAAGTTATCAGCTATGATTTGTTCAAGTACACCTTCAGCCCCTTTCTCTTCTTCTTTTTCAGGAATTCCTATGATATGGATATTGTTCTGTTTGATTGCATCACTTACTTCTCTAATGCTCCCCTCATACTCCTGGATTTTTTTCTCTCTCATTTTCTCAGCTTACTCTTTTTCAATAATTTTATCTTCTAATTCACCTATTCTCTCCTCTGCCTTTTCAATCTGTGCTATGGCTGCCTCCATTTTATTTTGCACCTCATTTATAGCATTTTTTAATTCCTCATGACTATTTTTTAGTCCCTTGATCTCTGTAGCAATAGATTCTCTGCTGTCCTCTATGCTTTTTTCAAGCCCAGCAATTAATTTTATGACTATTAGTGTAAATTCTTGTTCCATTATATTGCGTATATCAGTTTTGATCAATTCGTTAGCTGTTGCTACTTCCTGGAGTTTCTTTTGAGGAGAATTCTTCCGTTTTGTCATTTTGGGTAGTCCCTGCGGTGGCTCCAAACTGCAGGGGACTTTCCCTGTGCTGTCCAGAGAAACTTGCGTTTGTGGGTGGGACTTCAATCAGACCCGATGTCTGCCCCCAGCCCACTGCTGGGGCCACAGTCAGACTAGTGTATACCTTTATCTTCCCCTCTCCCAGGGGCAGGACTCACTATGGAGTGGTGTGGCCCCTGTCTGGGCTACATGCACACTGCCAGGATTTTGGTGCTGCTTTGATGGGATCTGTTCAAGGGCATATTAGAGGGGTAGATCTGCAAGGTGCACAGGGATGGGAGGGGCAGGCTTAGCTAGCTTGGCTATCAGTGGTCCCCTATGGGAGGGGCCCTGCAACACCAGGAGGGAGGCAGGCCCATCAGAGGGATGGATCCACAGAAGCACAGTGTTGGGTGTTTGTGCAGTGCAGGCAAGTTCGGTGTTGGGAACTGGTTCCCTTTGGAATTTCAGCTGGGGGATGGGAGAGGGAAATGGCGCTTACCAGCGCCTTTGTTCCCCTGCTGAGCTCTGTCCTTCCTTCCGGAGCTCAATAACTCTCCTTCCCGGTGCCCCAGAGCAGAGCTGTTGACTTTTAACATTCCAGATGTTAAGTCCCACTGGCTGTCAGAACTCACGCAGTCCAGCCCCTCTGCTTTTGCAAGCCAGACTTTGGGGGTTCTCCCTTGCCTCGCAGGCTGCCCCTCCACTGCCCTGTCTCCCTTCTGCCAGTCTGTGTAGCATGCACCACCTCTCTGCCCTTCCTATCCTCCTCCGTGGGCCTCTTGTCATGCTTGGCTCCAGAGAGTCTGTTCTGCTAGTCTTCTGGTGGTTTTCTAGGTTATTTAGGCTGATGTGTGTGGAAACTAAGCAATCAGCAGGACGAGGTGAGCCCAGCGTCCTCCTATGCTGCCATCATTTTCTTTAATTTCTTAATTTGTGGACATCATTTTAATTTGAAACTTTTTTTTATAATTTCGGCTCTTAACACTTCTTGAGATGATGAATTCAATAAGGCTATACTCCTTGCTATGTAAATGTTTGTTTAGTTATACTCTCAATCTTCTAGATGCTTGAGGTAGAGGTCTATGTAAGGTTTGCTCTGATAGGACATGAAATCATGTGTAATTTGGTGAATGTCAAATGAATGGCAAAGATACTAAGAGGTATAGAATGTCTGATGTTGTATATTAGCAAGAACTTTCATCTCAGTAATAGACTGTGATAAATTAGGTCTTGTTTACCAACTACTTTTTCCCGTTATTTATCTTTTAAGTGAGGAGTCTGCCTATCTTCAAAAGATAGATAAGTGAAATTATCTAGTTTAAATTATTTCTGTATAAACTTAAACACTAATGTTGAGATTTACTAAATGGGTAATACCATATCATAGCAAGGTTATGGCAATGCCTAGACTCCAAAGATTCTATCTTAATTTTATACATTCCTGGAAAACCAAAGATTCTTAATTATTTAGTCTGTGCTTAGAGAGCAGCATATATTTGCTCACAACTCAGGTCAATTTAGTTATTTAATTGTGTGTGTGTATGTGTGTGTATGCATATAATTGTATTACACCTTTATTTTTCCAACAGAACTCTCTTGATGTCAGGTCATAAGAACTGAATAACATTCAAGATAGGAAATCTCATAATGTATTCTCATCCATAACATCCTGCATAACATATAATAGATACTTAATCAATATGTATATCATTATTTTAAAAAGGATGGCAATTTATTTAGTTGCATTTTCCTTTGTTCTGTTTGAAGATGTAAAAGGAACTAGAATGCAAGATTCCTTGTGAGCAGCCTGCTCAGAAAACAGTATGCTTGTTTCATCCAGAGAGACATAAAGTGGGCTACTTTAAGCTGATAGGATCCGTGATCCTATAAAAGGAAATGTCCTTTTAAAACTCCAAGATTGATTTTATTTGTTCTAATTATAATTAAAAATAATCAATTCACAAGAGTGGCATGTTTATTACATATTTTGTAGTCCCAGGCACTACTTATTAAGCATTCCATTTTGCAGTGCCATTTAAAAATTCTTAGGTTAGATATGTACATAGTTGCTTTGTATTAAATGATGTTGGTATTTTAAATCTACAATTTTGAGTTAAGAATTAATCCATTGAAATGATAGTTGAGAAAAATCCAATAGTAATTCCCTTAAAATAAAAAGAAGAAAACAAACTCAAGCATTTTGTTTCATCTCTTCTGTGGGCTCTATGATAAAGTAATTATGCAATCAGTAATTAATCACTTCTAGCCAACAAAAAGGGCATTGTAATTCTGGAAAATAATGCATTCTGCTAAAATGGTTGGATAATAACCAACTAAGCTTAACACAAACATGAGATAATAGAAAAGAAACAATGAAAATAAGTTGTGCTCCTCTGGGAAAACAAAAACAAATAAATTAATATGCAAATATACAAATTAGAGGATGTGACTCCTGGATGTACATTAAAATATAGAGAGACCTGGATAAAAATGTTTAACTTGAGTATCCATTGGGAAACTCCTTTCCCTTCTCCTGTTATGGATTATTATTATTGTTTAATAAATTACATCTCTCAGTAATATTTTAGATGACAAAACACCATCAGCTAAAAGAAAACAAAACTGTATAGACAAAATTAAATGAACTTATGGCCTACAGTGATTTTATTTTTTTTAACAATTTTTTTTAACGTTTATTTATTTTTGAGACAGAGAGAGACAGAGCATGAACAGGGGAGGGTCAGAGAGAGGGAGACACAGAATCTGAAACAGGCTCCAGGCTCTGAGCTGTCAGCACAGAGCCCGACGTGGGGCTTGAACTCACGGACCGCAAGATCATGACCTGAGCCGAAGTCGGCCGCTTAACCGACTGAGCCACCCAGGCGCCCCAAGTGATTTTATAATAAAATAAAACATTACCCCATATACGAAAACAATTTTCATTTTTCTACCTACCTACCAATTTTGAAAGGATAACTTCATTTAATTTCTGCATATCCCGTTTTATAAACATACAGGAAATAACAAAAGAATAAAAGAACCTACCTCAATTCTACCTTTACCCATTTACTTGGTATCATGCACAGTTTACTAAAACCTTCATCATTTTAGAAGATATCCCACAGTGTTTTTGTTTGGATCAAGTGTGATCATTTGTATGTTGAACCTCAAGATTAGGTGATAGATAATGGATAGATAGATAGATAGATAGGTAGGTAGATAGATATGTTTATTTTCCTCATTTATTTCTTCTACCCCAAAACTAAGAACCTTCCTGTCTACCATATTTGCCTTAGCATAAGAGCTTATAATTTTGGTGGGCACTGAGTAAGAATTTCTTTAGGATCAGAAATCTTCACCACAACAGACAAAGGCCAGGGAAATAACATTCCATATAAGAGGTACTAAATGAATTGATTTTTGATTGGAAATAATTATAGTTTAATATATGTACATTTTTTTCTGGTGAAAAAGTCCTCATTAATTGATCCAAGGGTTCTTAGTTCATGAGAATGTTAATTTTCATGAAACATGAAATATTGACAAGAAGAAAAATATTTTTTATATCCACTAGAATTCCTCCTCTTTTCTCCTACCACTGTCATTCCCATAAGAAGGTGTGGTGAGAGTCCATTGAAATAGAAGAAATGGTTGATTTCTCTCTACATCATATATATGTTCTGAGAAAAATCACTTGGCCTGAATACTTATCTATAAACATTTGTGGGGAAAAGTAGCAAAAATAAATTTTTACTGTTCAAGCTGTTAATATTACTCGTAGATAGGTAGGTGGATTGAAACAAAACTCTTTCAGTACTAGACCACAGTGAAAAAAGGTTGAAAGGGTTCGTACACCAATTAATACCAGAAAGAGATCAGTATTAGGCAGCCTGTGTCCTTGTTGGTAGGTTAGAGGACCATGGTAGAATTTAAAGATTAGGTAGCCTGGTCTTAAAGCAGTTTCTAAAAGATGATACAGAACTAAACTTTTGTCAGAGAGAATTTGATATGATATGACCTCATTGAAAATCAGTCAGCCGTTCGTGTAACAAACATTCCTGAGCACTTAACTTTCTAGCTAGGTGTGCTGATACAAATGACTGTTATCTGAATTTCTTTGGAACTGGAGTCCAAACATGTTCCCATTATTGTACTTCTGAAGACATGTACTCTTGCCTGATCATAAAGAGAGATTCCTGATTAGGAGCCTATGATTAATGAGATTTGGTTGAGTGTCACTTTTTGCATTTTAAAGTTTTGAAAATGCCATTAAATCTCGTTGTAAGTTGAATGGTGAGGAAACTGATGATGTAGTAAGGAACTTAGTTAAAAATTTGAATTTCTTTTTCTTGCAAGACTTTATTTAAATTCAGGTTAATTAACGTATAATGCAATGTTGGTTTCAGGAGTAGAATTTGGTGATTCATCACTTATGTATAACACATATAACAGTGCTCATCACAACAAGTGCCATCTTTCATGCTTATCACACACTTAGCCCATCTTCCCACCCAATACCCCTCCAGCAATGCTCAATTTGTTATCTATAGTTAAGGGTCTCTTATAGTTTGCTTCCCTCACTGTTTTAATGTTATTTTATTTTTCCTTCCCTTTCATTACATTCACCTCTTTTGTTTCTTAAATTCCACATGAGTGAAATTATGTGTTATTGTCTTTCTCTGAATCATTTATTTCACTTAGCTTAAGACACTCTAGCTCCATCCATGTTGTTGCAAATGGCAAGATTCCATTCCTTTTGATGGCTAAGTTATAGTTCATTGTGTATGTGTATGTATATATATACATACATACATGTATATACATACATACATACATACGTATGTACGTACATACATACATACATGCGTACGTACGTACGTACATACATACCATATCTTCCTTATCCATTCATCAGTGAATGGACATTTGGGCTCTTTCCATAATTTGGCTATTATTGATAGCTCTATAAACATTGGGATGCATGTGTTCCTTCAAATCAGTATTTTTGTATCTTTTGGATAAATACCTGGTAGTACAATTGCTGGGTTGTAGGGTAGTTCCATTTTTAACTTTTTGAGGAAAGTTGAGTTTGTAATTGGATAATTGGTTGATCAAATTTGTGTTCTGGTAGAGTAATGGAAGTATTCAGATTCCACTCCAACTTCTGGAATGCCTAGAGTGTTATAAATATCTCTGGATAGTTTCATATGCAATGCAAGCTCTGAAAAAGTTATATGGCCTGTACTTTTGTAAAAATAATAGTAGTAACAATAATATTCAGTGAATTTACTTTCCCAAATAAAATGCACCAAATAATGGCAGAGCTATGAGTTAAACAGTTGCCTTTCTAATTCAGGTACACAACTAAGACTACTTTCAGGGAAGGACTAAAAGAAGGGTTGATTAGTCAAGAGATTTTCAATAGGACAAAGCTTGGAATAAGTCTGAGGATGTAAATTAATAGCAACATTTCAATGATTTGTGGTGAGGATATTTGATTAATTAATTACTGAATGTAAGGGTGAGAGAGCAGGAACAATTAATGATCATTACAAGCTCTATGAATTGGAAGACTGGGGAGTGAATGAAGGAACGTAGAAAAACATGTTTACTAAATACAAAAATACAGAGATTCATTTGGGACAGGATAAGTGGCCTGTGGAAAATACAGTTGGAGGTCATATAAACCTGTCAAGTCCATGTTGCTGGATGCTTGTAATAAATAAAAATCATTTGAGGATTTAATCTCACTCGGACCTAACACCAATGAAACCCTAATTGATATCAAGGATATTTGGTGTTCATTCTGTTAGTCATTGGAGTTGTGAAATAGTTTCATCTTCAGCTGTCTGGTTCCTATGGTCTGGGTGCTTTGAAATAAACAGAAACCCAATTTAAGTAATAACATTGTATAGTAACCCTCTTACTTAGAATCTGCTTGACAGATTACCCTAGCTTGCTTTTATGTCTGTAGCCCAAGTAGTTTAAATCCTCTAAATTCCATCACTTTGGTTCCTCTGGATGCTCTTGCCCTCCCCGGGGTGGGCTTGAAATGTCATGTGGTTTCAGACACTTCTTTCAAACTATTAGTTCCTCCTTGAAAGTTAGTGTATTTCCCTCCAGTATTTTAATCTTACTTTCTTGGAGTCCTTACTTTGTCCCATGCCCACTTATTTAGGCATAAGGCATTACTCAGGAAATCTGTATACTTATAACAAAAAGTTGTAGAAGTCAGTGAGTGATACAGATTTTGCCTTTCAGAAAAGAGGTAGCACAATTTAGAGGTGGTGGGCTAGGAGCTGGTACAAGTCATAAGAGGACTTCCAAATTATGACAACAGACTAAAAGAAACTAACTGAAAATCCATAAAGTCAGAAATTGCTCTTTAAAAAATTAGATCATTTTTATATTAAAGTGGCACAAAAATATCTTGAATGTTGTGATTGTTATATTCTCACTTAACTAAAAAGCCGAACTGCTTAGCAACCCTTTTCTTTTTTCATAATGGATTATACATGGAATACAAACCTTCAAAACCCATTCCCAGAGTGACTATAAGTACATGTCAAGCAAGTAGGAAATAATGTTTATTAGCATTACTTTATATTTTTAATAGTAATATTTTCAAATATTTTCAACTCTACTATTTTATACTATAGTATATTCCATGGTCCTGAATATTTTCTATTGGTCATAATACAGGGAGTCACTAAGTTTTTATCAATGTCCTTTATGGATTAGAGCAGTGAATCCTCACGTAACAAAGCAATTACATAATTTGGGTAAGTTATCACATTTCCCTGCCAATATCATAGACTGATACTGATGCAGGAGAAAGTTATCACATGAAAAAAGTATTCCCAAGAAAATTGTACATAGATATAGGTAGATTTTAATTACTATTATGCAAATGGAGTGAGGGTCACAAGTTTCAGATACTGTGGAATAAAGGAAAGCAGTGACTCCTGGGGAATAAGAAAGTATAATTTTGGAATTCAACAAATTTGCATTCTCATTCTGGCTTTGCCACTTTCTACTTGGGTGATCTTAGACAAGCACCTTAATCTCTTTGAATCACAATATCACTGTCTTTAAAATTGGGGTAATAATATGTATTATTATATATAGTATGAATATATATGTTTTTCAGTTTTCATATTGACTTGAGAAAATATATATTATATAATATATACATTATATATATTATATATTATAATATAATATATATAATATATAATATATATAGCTGTATATATTATATAAGCTATAAAGCTTAATTCTGTTTCTAACTTAAAATGCTTAATAAATGGCTATTTCATATTATCTTTGCTTTCTCTGGGAATGATGTTTTAACATGTGAGTCTAGAAAAATAGGAAGATAACCACTGAGTGGATAAAGTAAACTGGAGAGGATGTGGGAGGGAGACTAATAGGAATATACAAAGTAAGCCACACCCATTTCACAGTGCTACCTGGGGCTGCCCTTGCCTATAGAAATTCTAATTGCATCTTTTCAAAAAGTTGTCTAATATACTGATTCAGTTTTGGTCATTTATATAAAAATATATTTCTTCAGACTGTTAGTGTACAGTTAATTAAAAATGCAATAAGCTGACTTCTTCCTCATTGTCTTACTGGTCATGTTAAGCGTATATGAAAAATAAAAGATGGACAAAAGAAGAATAAACAAAATAACTGCAGTTTCTTGCTCTGGTTCAATTAAACTCTAATCTGACCTGTTTACCACCATAATTAGAATCATCACTTTGTCCTTCAGTGAAGGGTTCTGTAAATGTCACTATTATTCCTTCATTATTCCCAGATACTGAATGAATTTAGATGTGCAACATTTGTGTCTAAGGTAAGTAGCCTCTGACATTCCCCATCCCTGCTCTCTCCTGGACCAAGGTTGAGGAATAGTCACAGGAAAAGACATTGTATTGAGATGCAGTGTAAGTGAGTAAAAAATACAGTGTAAGAATTATTCAAGTTTCAGCCTGAATTAGGTTTTTACACCTCTTAATAAGTTTCTCTCTTACAAAATTTGCAAAGTATGGTGGCAGTTCTAGTTTGGGAAGTCCCAACCTGAAAATGTCTAAGGTGAACAACTTTCCTTTGATGCCTTAATAAAATTATGTCCTCAGACTGAATTATTTACTTAGTTGACTTACATGGTCTGCCATGTTCTTACTGTATGGTGGTAAGTTGCAGAGGATAATAGCTTAGGTCCTGGGCTAATTAGGAAAAGGTACAAGTTGTCACCTCAACCCACCTTTGAACTGGCCAAAATGAATCTTCCACTCGGCCTGCCCAGTCACTCTCCCCTGGGACAGCATATTATAGTTGCATGAGGACCGTTACAAAAAATACCCATTCCTAGCTCCCAC
Organism: Acinonyx jubatus; assembly: GCF_027475565.1. NCBI lineage: Eukaryota > Metazoa > Chordata > Mammalia > Carnivora > Felidae > Acinonyx > Acinonyx jubatus. The sequence continues at coordinate 96,388,837 of NC_069388.1, forward strand.
TCCCTAGAAGCCAGTATTAAATCAGAATTTATGGAGGTGGAGCCCAAACATGGATATATTTTTGTAAACATGTCTTTGTTTATTTTAATATGTAGTCAAGCTTGAGAACTCTTGCTATATAGTCTTAGTTCATTTAGGTTGTACACTAGGATTTAGGGCTTAATCTAATTTAGGGCTAATATGGTGCTCAGCTTAGGCCTCTGTGCACATTTCTCTATTGTGTCTTTCTGAAGTGAGTGACAGTCATTTGTGAATGTGATTTGAGTGTCCAGGTTCCTGAGTTCCTGACACCCATCTTTATATCTCACATAATTTATCTTTTAGAGTTCAAGCAGCAAAGCAGAACCAATGGAGGGGTAATTGAAATAACATAATTGCTTAGCAACGCTTTTCTTTTTTCATGATTGGATTACTCATGGGATGTAAGCCTTCATGTGCAGGAGAGAAAGACAAAAAAGAAAAAAAAAGAAAAAAAGAAATTTGTATTTATATAATCTCTTTATGTATATAATATATATTTATTTATATATTTATTTATAAAAAATTAATATAGAAGTTTATATATGTATAATATATAAAATAAAATATATATTCATATTTTTAGGAAATTGTGGGGCCTGGCAAAGCAGTCATAACTGTCCCCACATGACTAATGCTGTAATCCAGAGGCATGACAGGTAGGAATAGAAGATTAAGTGTAGCCTGGACCCCCATGAGCATGAGCAGAAACCCTAACAAGGATGGACTAAAACCTATGCCAATTCCTATTACTTCTGACCTAGCAAGGTATCCTGCAGAATCTGGGAATGTCCATCATGGAGCTAAACACACATACACACCTGGCCCAGGAGTCACAGGAACTGAAGAAAGTACAGGGGGAAGACAGAGAAATTGTAGGTCCAGCTGCTACTTCATACCATTAAGGGGAACCAGATCAGCAGCAATGAGGTGAGTGTGAGGGTCCCAGAATGAAGAAAGATTCTGAAGTTTTCTTTCCTCTCTGCCTTGTGGAGTCTCTGCATCTCATGTAGGGGGCATTAGTCCTTTTTTTTTTTTTTTAATGTTTATTTATTTTGAGAGATAGAAATAGGGAGAGAGAGAGAGCGCGCACACATGTGCGCGTGTGAGTTGGGGAGGAGAAGATAGAGAGGGGTAGAGAGAGAATCCCAAGCTGGCTTTGCACTGTCAGTACAGAGCCCACGGCAAGACCCGAATCCGTGAACCCATGAGATCATGACCTGAGCCGAAATGAAGAGCCTGACACTTAACCGACTGAGCCACCAAAGCTCCGGGTATTAGTCCCTTTTTAAAGGCCTTTCACTTAATTAAGTCAGGAGCATCCATGATGTTCTTCCTTTTGATTAACTCAAAATAGAGGATTTTAATTACATCTACAAAATACCTCTGCAGTAGCACCTGTACTAGCCTTTGAATGACTAGAAGAGGTGTGTGTATACTGCAAGAAGGCTGCTGCCTTGCATTGGCCACCAAATCTCATGAGAGAATCTCCTCTGTAGTTTACCCTAACAAACATACTAGGAAGAGAATTCTGGGGAATAGATTTTAGCCTAACCAAATTGACATATCATAAAACCATCATTCATAGTTTTTATGAATCAATAGATTATTATTATAAACTTTGTGGATGTGAAAGAAATCTCTGGTTTAGATCTATAACCACTCAAGAAATATCTGTACACCAGAGTACTTAAAAGGTACTGCTAGTATTTGGAAGCATTACTTCAAAGTTAGTAAGTGCTGCCCTTCTAAAGAGAAGTATCTCATATTGAAGCCTTACTTATCTCTTATCCCTTGCTTACTTGTTTATGTTCTTTGTGTCTTCTTTTATACAACTAATTAATAGAAGCACTGGGACTCAAAATGCCTTCTTGAGACTTAGTTTAGTTTTCTTTCCTTTATGCTCCTTTATTCTTCTGTCCCTAGAATAAGGAAATCACAATGCTATTGATTTTATAGAACATTTGTAGACTCATCACAGAACTCCTGTGCTGTGCTTAACTCCACTGATATGCGAGATCTGGCTTTTTTGAAGTATGGTCAATTTGCTTCTGGGATTGAATCAGTTGTGCAATGATCTGTTCAATTGCTCACTCACTGACCTGCAAAGAATCAATTTGTTAGTCATGTAGATATGCCTCCCACTCTCACTAATTACTGTAAATGAGTCCAGTTTCTATTTAAGATAGCCATAAAGAGGAGGATTCAGTGAAAAAGACAAGAGCAATTTGGAAGGAAATCACTCATTCTCTCTCATTCATACAGTTGCTTGAAATGCAATTACAACTGACTAGTGAATGTGTTGTAAAGATAGGGCTGCTAATATGTCCTCAGAAGAAAATGATCTTAATGAAATTTATGAAATGACATTACTTTTTCCTTTAGTGTCCCCAAATCTAAATCTATCCTTTTGATAACACTGGCAAAAAAAATAATAATTCAAATACAGTCTGACAGATAGTAGCTAAGTATCTTCTTCCATCTTCTCATGTTTTTTTTTTTCAAAACTAAGTGTTTCAAATCTGGTAGGAATATGTTCCAGCTGAGTCTGAGCACATTTAAATCTTCATGTCCTGAAAGAACTTTTTGTAAGGTGGACAAAATACTTACTAGGATGAAATTAATAAGTTAAAATTTTAGCGGTGGAGTTTAAAGCATAATTAGTAAGTGGAAACAGAAAAAAAATTTGGTAGGCAGAACATATTTAAACTTTGCTAAGCAAGCATTTAGATACTGGTACTCTATGATTGCCTAGAATTTATAAAATTGTTGTAAAGTCTCATGTACGTACTTGATAGGAAGTATGTATCTTTAGATTTAGCAGACAAAGCTGTGGGAGAAGTAAAACACTGAAAAAGTCATTAACATGTATTTAAATTAGATCCCAGAGTTGTATGTCCTGAGATAATTTATCTTAAAGTCAACTATTTACTTCTGTGGACTTAAACTGGAGTATAACATTTTATTTTCCTTTTGGGGTGTGGGGTCTATTTCATGGCAGTTTTGTTAGCCTCAAAAACTCTAATACAATGATACATTGGAAAGAACTATGGATGTCACATTGCGTGGTATTTTAATGTTTTGATGTGATGTTTTAATATTTTTTTTTACATTTTAAGCTGTTAGAAGAATATGTACAGATATGGTGTATGATTTAATTCATGCATTTTATTCTTCCTAGGTCTTACACAATCAGTAAGAAAGTCCTATTAATTATTGCCCTTAATTGTTTTAATGAGAATCTATAAACTAGAAGTAGTATAAGTTCCAAGGGCAGGCTCTATTTCTGCAGTTTTAAGTGAAAATGAAATTTGCTATGACTTAAGCTCAGCACAATACTTGCGGCTTGGCACCCAGTTTCTGAAAACAGCCAGCTGTATTTAGATTATTTGAAGCTGTCATCTCTCCCCTAAGTTGGGGACACGTTTTATTGTTTTATTTTATTTTTTTACTTTTTTAAATCTTATTTTTTTATTTTTAGAGCGAGAGAGAGCAGGCGAGGGGCAGAGAGAGGGAGAGAGAGAGAATCCCAAGCAGGTCCCATGCCATCAGTGCAGAGTCCAGCGTGGGGCTCAAACTCATGAACTGTGAGATCATGACCTGAGCTGAAATCAAGAGTCAGAGGCTTAACCTACTGGGCCACCCAGGTGTCCCGGGACACATTTTAAAGGAATGAAAATAAACCTATGAACCTAAGGGAAGATAAGCAAAAATAATACAAAAACAGGGAGGGGGACAACATATAAGAGACTCTTAAATATAGAGAATAAACTGAAGGTTCCTGGAGGGGCCATGGGTGGGGAGATGGGCTAAATGGGTAAAGAACATTAAGGAAGACACTTGGAATGAACACTGGTGTTATATGTAGGGAATGAATCCCTGGATTCTACTTCTGAAATCATTATTGCACTATATCATAACTAACTTGGATGTAAATTAAAAAAAAAAAAAAAAAGAAAAGGAAAAAAAAATCTGGGAATATGTAGTCTAAAGCCTTAAAGGAGGGGCGCCTGGGTGGCGCAGTTGGTTAAGCATCCGACTTCAGCCAGGTCACGATCTCGCGGTCCGTGAGTTCGAGCCCCGCGTCGGGCTCTGGGCTGATGGCTCAGAGCCTGGAGCCTGTTTCCGATTCTGTGTCTCCCTCTCTCTCTGCCCCTCCCCCGTCCATGCTCTGTCTCTCTCTGTCCCAAAAATAAATAAACGTTGAAAAAAAAAACGTAAAGCCTTAAAGGAGAATCAAATATGTATTTCCTGTTAGCCTAAATATGAGTCAGGAATACCATTTTTTTTCTTCCTATTACAATTCTGTGCCATAAAAATGACCTTAAAATATTACTTTCCCCATATAAGATTATATCTGGTTTTCAAGTGTTTGATTTTGTGTAAACTAGGTGAAAGAGGAGTAATCATTCCTCTGAACTACATGTAGAGAATCTGAATTGTGTCCAGTATATTTGCATCTCATAGCACTTTTCAAATAGATGCTGTATTGAGGTATAACATACATTCAGGCAGTTCTTAAGTGTAGTATTGCTGATCTTCACAAATTGAAATAATCTCAGTAACACCCAGATCAAGAAAGAACACTTAAAGGACATGTGGGTGGCTCAGGCAGTTAAGCATCCAACTTTGGTTCAGGTCATAATCTCACAGTTTGTGGGTTCGAGCTCGAGCCCTTCATTGGGCTCTGTGCTGACAGCTCAGAGCCTGGACCCTGCTTTGGATTCTGTGTCTCCCTCTCTCTCTCTGCCCCTCCCCTACCCACATACTCTCTCTCTCTCAAAAATAAATAAGCATTAAAAAATTTTAAAGAAAGAAAGAAAGAAAAAGAACGAGCAGTAAGTACCTCAAGAAACCATACCCTTATTGTTCTTCTTTCAGCCATTACCCTTCTCCCTCTCAAAGAGTGACCACTGTCATGACCTCTAACACTACATATGAATTCAGCCTGATTTTGAACTTTGTATACATGAAATCATGTAGTATTATTTTTTAGGAGAAGGTTCTGCCTTCTTTTGCTCAATATGTTTGTGAAATTTATCCATGTTGTTACATTTAATTGCGGTTCCTTCATTCCCTCTGCTGTGCAGTATGCCATTATACAAAATATATCATAATTTATACATTCTATTGATAGACATATGAGTTGATTCCAGTGTTACTGCTACAGATTGTGCTAACATGAACATTTGTTTGCATGTCTTTGGGTAAACATATGCAGACATTTCTGTTAAGGCGTTTACCTAGGAGTGAAATTGCTATGTCAGGGGATAAGCATATGATCAATTATAAAATATACTGTGAAGCAGTTTTCCAAAACAAGAGTACTAGTTTATACTTCTACCAGCAATGAAGAAGAATTCTTATTGCTGTACATCCTTGTCATCACTTGTATTATCTCCCTCTTCCATTTTAGCCGTTCCAGTGGATACACAGTAGTTTTACATGGTGGTTTGAATCTGCATTTTTTTTAAAATTTGATTTATAAAATTGAATCCCTTTTCATAAAAAGAAAAAAATAAAAGAAACCTAACCTCAAAGCCAAACAGAACACTCTGTTATGATTATTGACATGATTATGCATGTTTGTCTCCTTTTCCTTCTAAGGCTATGGTAAAATAATGCAAAAAATTAAAAGGTGCAAATCCACGAAGATATGAAAACAAGATGGGGGTCATCAGCTACTAAGCGATTCAACAAATTTCCACATCAGGACAGAATAAATGGAGGCATTTTGATAAATCAAAGGAGAAGAAGCTGTATCCTTGAGCATGTGATATGATAGATCAGAGCCAATGGGAGAAGTCAGCCCAACAGAAACCTGAGAAAATTCTGAAGTGCCAGGTCCCAAAGGGAGGCTGAACACAAGACCTGGGATAGGAAGGAGAGTGATTACTTAAAGGTCTTGTATGCAGTAGTTGTCCCTTAGCCAGTCTTTTTCTTCACCTGGATGGGCTTCTAGGCAAGTATACCTGAGGTGAAATCTCCCATTTAAAAAAACTCTTAACAAACTCTAGAGACCTCTGTTATCTTTTAATAGATTTATTTTGAAACACACACACATGCATGTACATACACATTGGTGGACACATATTCATATCCAATCAGAAAACAAAAAAGAAGATATTTTAGGACTTCATGAGGGATAAAATATAAAGAGCATGAAAAATATTACCTACCCTGGAGGAAACAAATGATTTGAGTGAAATTAACTTCATAATTATCCCAATAAATATATTCTAAGAGAATCATGAAAACACAGCATCCATACAAAAATAATTCTATAGGAAAGAATAACATAAGGCTTTTGGAAACTTAAACTCTGATGTCCAAAATGGAAGAAAATTAGTAGAATCAGAATAAAGTTGGTATTTGAGATATAAATATTTGGAGGCTATGGGAGAAGTATAAGTGAAAAAAAGTAATTATCTTTTATAGATATTATCTCAGTGATTAAATCAATAGGTAACATGGACATAATGGATATAACAGTAACTACCAGAAGAAATGGCTATTCTATAGAGAAACTGGAAGTGTTGCTTTTCATTGAAAGCCTTTTTGAACTATTCAGTGTTTTAAATAAGAACAATATATTGTTTTCATTTTAAAAACAAAAAATCATATATAAAACTTAATAGCATTTCTTTAGATATCTATATAGTACATCATAATTTAGGTTCTGAGATAAGAATTGAAACAGCGATTGACCTCTATATGTGAATCAAATTACACCAATTTTAATTTTCTGGTGGTTTGTTTATTTAAGTACCAGAAAGTCATGACTATGAATTTAAGACTATATAACTGAGCTGGGTAATAGAGTTTATATTAACAGCATGTCACAGAAGCTGTTGTTATAACTGAATTGTTGAATTCATTCGATTTCTTCCCATCCAGCAATCTTTCTTAAACTTGTAGGATAGATCTATTTCCTGCCATTACAATGAGGTGTAGAAACAAAAGAGAGAGGGACATATATGGTTCCTGTTTCCTCTCTGTCTGAGAGATAAGAGGAAAAAATGATAGTTTTCCATATACCAGAATGAAGTAACTGAAACATGATATAGCTCTAAGAAAACTCTGCTAAAGAAGAGAAATTGTGTTCCAGTCAGGAGAAGGGTAAACTTTTCATTCGTTTCCCAACAGCAAAGAAGACAGCTGCCAAATAGTGTTCCCTAAGACCAAGAATGAGAGTTTCTAGATCAAGCCCAGCTTTCTCTTTGCACTGAAAATTAGATTTCTAACAGATTTTGTATACTGTTATTTTGCTTCACCAGTTTACTGTGATATTTTAAAATATACTGATTGGAAGCATTTTAGCACATCTAACATGTAGACAATAATAGTAAAAAAGAGAGAAGAAAAAATACATTAAAAATAACATTAAGTTCATCTGAAATGTATTTTTCATTTTTCATTTAAAGTTAATCATAAAAATAAGTGTGGTGTGTGGATATCCTTGCCCAAAGTTATCTGCATAAAAACAAACGAAGTTGAGGGGCACCTGGGTTGCTCAGTCCGTTAAGCATCTGACTTTGGTTCAGGTCATGATCTTGCAGTTCATGGGTTCAGGCCCCACATTGGGCTCTGTGCTGACAGCTCGGAGCCTGGAGCCTGCTTCAGAGTCTGTGTCTCCCACTGTCTCTGCCGTTCCCCTACTCATGCTCCCTCTCTCTGTCTCTCTCTCAAAAATAAACATTTAAAAAAGTTTAAAAAAAACAAAAACCAAGTTGAGCAAAAAATGTAAAAACCCTAAGAGAAGTGTGCATTAAGATAATCAAAGTCATTAGATCTGTATCAGATCAGTTAGACCAACTGGACAGACAGGGAAATGTGTAATTTTGTTATTTATGTGGTCCTCTCCAAAGAACATGGAAATTTCCAGCTAAATAAGAAATGTATGGAATACCTACCCCATGGCCTACATGTTTTCTGATATTATAGAATTATGAAAACAGCTAGCAGAGGCTTCTTTAGGGCCTGTCTTATCAGATTTATTCTCTTACTAATTCATTTATTTGACTATTTAAACAACAAGTAGTTATACAGATCATCCTCTATGCCGGGAACTGTGCTAAGCAATGGGAAATCAGAAGATAGATGTGTTCAGTCAACATTGATTGAGTTTCAAACACTGCTTTTATCATTCTGGGAGACAAAGAGAAGTATGAATATCCTTTGTTCCCAGTCCAGTAAGCATTCCATATAGGCTTGCAATGGCCAGTTTGTGTTGCATGAATTCATATCAACTCGTCTAGGGATCACTGTATGTTAGACTTTGTGTCTGGGCCTGTCAGGTACCTAAAGATGACCCATGATACTTTCCAAAATGTCTTCCATCTTATCTCTTTCACAAAGATGCTTACCAGAAATGTTTAAACATATTCAAGTCCTTCCCATTTCAAATCAAAGTTAAACAAGGAAAAGATGAAACAACCAAAGAAACATACCACTTTCACAGCCCTGCCTTATTTGCGGGGGAGTAGGGTTAAGGCTGGTAATATTTCTTCTCTCGAAGCCAAACTTGTAAAAATATATATATTTTTCTAGACTTAGTCCATTTTTTTCTTCTCTTACTTGCTATTCCTTACTCAGTCTACCATCATTCCCCTTTGGCTCTGGTCATGATGAACACAAGTACTCCTACCAAAGTCATTAGTTAACTATATGTGGCTAAACCCAAAGCGCATATGTTGCTTTCCTCCTAACTTATCAAAAATACCTGAAATATGTCTCATTATCTATTTCTTAAAATTTCCTTCCTTTAACTTCCATGACAGTGTAGCCTCTTCTTCCCCTCTTGAGGCTCTTTCTCGTTCTGTGTTTTCTTCTTTTTTTTTTAATTTTGGAGAAAAAGCATGAGTAGGGGAGAGGGGCAGAGAGAAGAGAAGAGAGGAGAGGAGAAGAGGGGAGGGGAGGGGAGAGGAGGGGAGAGGAGAGGGGAGGAGAGGAGAGAAAATCTTAAGCAGGCTCCACACTCAGCATGGAGCCCAACGTGGGACTCTATCCCAGGAGCCTGTGAGGATGACCTGAGCCAAAATCAAGACTCAAACACTGAACCAGCTGAGCCACCCAGGCACCCTGTGTTTCATTATTCCTCACCATGATGTTGAGTAATGGAATGTCTAAGCCTCCTCTCCGGGACTCCATCTTTTTTTTCCCACCCTTATTTTTCTCCCTACTCCATATTGTCTATGCCTGTGGTGCAGATTACTCAGTGATAATAACTTCTAAACTATTATTCCCTGCACAAACCTTTTTCCAACCTGAAGAGTCATGTATATAACCTGATAAAATATTTTTTCAGACATTTTAAGAAAACTTCCAAAAGGAAAAGGCCCCAAACTGAATTCATACTTTCCTATAAGCTTTGCTTCTCTCTGTCCATCTTTGTAAGAGGCACCAATATTCAACTAATTGCCAAAACTGGAAATGTGAATATCCTTGAAACTTCTTTTTCCCTCCCTGCTTGCACATAACACATAACAAAGGCCTATTGATTTTGTCTCATAAAACTACTTTGAACCTGACCACTTCTTAGCCATTGAGACCACTTTTATATGTGGTAATAACTATATTACTGTTCTCGTCGTCCAATTCCATCTTGTTGAAATTTATTATCTATTTTGTAGCCAGAGGGGGCAAATGCATATGGAAATTTTATTGTAGTTTCCCTGCTTAAAATATTTAAATAGTGTCTCAAGCTCCTAAACAAAGCCTACAACTTTGCTGTATGAATCTTGGTGATCATGGGAAGCTTGTCAAATATCTGTAAGCTGCTTTATTTATCATCTCTCTATGAACTTCACACATCCAATAAGTAATTATTGAGTTTCTGATACATGAAAGACACTGTACTATGCACTAAAACACCGCTGAAAAAGACAACATGTAAAAACTGTCATGAAAATTATATTCTCAGGTGGGAAGACGTAGTGGTGCTGGTAGAGATGTCACTTTTGCAATCGTGATAGAGGACAATGCTATGGAAATGGAATCACTTTACTTGCTGTCATGAGACATCAGCTCCAAATATAAGTGTGGTTCCTCAGAACTAAGGAGAATACACTGAGTCAACTGTGAAATGAGAATTCCCTTTAGGTCTAGGCAAAGGCTTATTACTTAAGTGACCTCTATAGATTCTCCATTCCTTGGGGGCCAGTTTAGCTTCTGCAAAATAAGATGTACTTCCCAGTGAAATTGAGGTGACACCAAGCTGGTTTTTCCCCATGTTCCTAGAAAGAGAAAGCAAATAAGACAACATAATTTTAAAGAGAGGGAGTTTGAAGAACCAGATTCTAAAATGGATGGGCCCTACAGACAAAACACTATTTAATAAGTTTCTTTTTACACTCAAACTCTGTCTTGTAATGCCCCAGTCTTTTTAATCTTAGAATCGTAAGTCTAAGAGCTCTTCCTTGCAAACACATTCATACACAGAGAAAGAGAGAAAGAGGTGGGGGAGGAGGAGAGTGAGGAGGAAGAACAGGAGAAGTAGGAGTAAAATATTAAATACAAATATAAGACAGATGGGAAGAAAATCATCAATCAGTATGGAGGCAAGCCCACACATGGAAATCTAGGAGAAAAAGGAAATCAGTATAATTGGAGTAGAGATGAAGAGATTTTGTTAGACATAAAGATTGACTTGTACTTAGGGAGCTTATCATTATTATTCTGAATGGCACATAGGAAATATGGATTTTATTCAAAAGGCAATTATGAGGTTTATAGATTTTTTAAAAGAATGTAATAAGATAAAATCTAGGAAAACTGTTTAAAGCTCAGAGAATTAATATTTATATTAGGAGAGCCAATTGAAATTTATTTGGTTCCATTAGGGAAGCCAAGAGGCAAAGTTTCAAATTAGAAGATGATTTTGTAAGTAGCAGAATTAGAAATACTAAAGCATTCTGTCAGTCTGTTCTTGTCATAGTTTTTTTCAATTTTACTGCTGGCTGCACCAGCCTTCCTTCCCCAAGCAGATCTTGAAAAAGACTTCTCAGTTTCACCACCTCTACCTTACTTTCCTTCCTGCTCTTTGTATCCTGGACATCTCCATAGTTGTATTTTAATTCAAGGAATTCTCCTCCTATTTTTACTAATCAGTGGGCTTTTTCAATGCCTGACTCAAGCCACATTTCCTCATAGAATATTTTGACTAGCTTCATTTTGAATATTATCCTTGAGGTGTTTTGTGTTTGTTCTTGTTTCTACTTTAATTATTTTATACCTTCTCCTTATGTTCACTTCTCCATAGCAATTCTTACAGTGCTGGACACAGAAGAGTCACATAGCCTTGCAGTAAATGATGCACAAGTGATCTTGTTTCCAAATTGACCATTTATTTCCCTATGTTTGGGACACTGTATGATGTCCAAAAGAATAGATGTTGTCAGGATCTTTGAGGAATTTAAGATAGGGTTTCATGAATAAATGAATCAGGAAGCAAAGAAAGGAACAATGAGGAAGCTTATTGCATTGTGTAAATCTCTTCCTGGGGGTAAATTAGACTCTAAGAAATGCTCGTGAAACTTTATTTTCTATTTAGTAACATAAAGAAATTGCATAGATGCCTGTGAGTCTGCCATGATATTGTTTCCTTACACACTTTAAAATACCAAAGAGAAGTTTTATTTTCAATCTGTAGTATTCAAAGAGGAAATTTTAAAAATACTGTTTGTTTCTTTGTTTGCTTATTTATAGCACTGGAGCCTCTGTTCCTCCCTTTATCTCTGTTTTCATAGTATTTAATGCACTCACATTTTAAAGATACATCATTTCTTATATATCCTGGTAGAGGCTAAAAGAGGACTAAATTATAGGACCAGAACTGTTAATTAATAAGTACTTGTTTCTTAACATCTTCATTGACTAACAGCTGAAATACCATCCTACCCCATTTGTTACGTTTATCTGCCATACATTTTAAGGCCCACCCTTCCCTCTGTACTTCTTCTGCCTTGCAAAAGGACAAGCTAAAAAGAAAACCCAAATGCCCTAGAAGTTCAAAATATGCAAGACCCTGCTTTCTCATGAGAACTAGCACTCCAGTCCCTCAACCCTAATTACCATCATTACAGAGCATTAGAATGTATTATTACAGTACATCACATTATAAGCATTATAAGTCCCAAACCAGATTTTGGCTGGAGATTCATAACATTTCTGTGGAGTGACTACAACATGACCTTTCTCAATTTTTAGACCTTTCTTCAAGAATGCTTATTTAAAAATTTTTCTTAAGATAGATCTATGAGATTTATAATCGGGTTTGTTTTAACTTTCTTTTAAAAAAATCAAAGAGAATGAAAAATAATTTCACAGGATATAGAATTATTATATGTCAATTATATTCCCTCAGTAGCTGAGGATATTATTATGCTGTCTTCTGATAGGCTTTCTTTCTGCTGAGCATTTAGCTTTCATATAATTACCGTTCTTTTTAGATATATTTTATCTCAGGCTATTTTTTATAATTATCTTGGTGTCGTTGGTTTTCTATAGTTACATTAACTTTTTTCTCAGAGAGAGAGAGAGAGAGAGAGAGAGAGAGAGAGTGTGTGTGTGTGTGTGTGTGTGTGTGTGTAATTTAGCTTTGGATGCATTAAACTTACTCAAGTAGAAATTTGGCTATTTCACTCATCCAGACATTTCCCAGATTATTATTTCTCCAAATATTGCTTATGCCCATTTTTTGTCTATTGTCTCTTTTTTGGGACACAAATTACATGTATGCTGGACCTTTTTATTATATACTCTATATTTTAAATGACTGTTAAAATATGTGCGTATATGTATATATCTTTGCTTCATTCCATGTAATAGCTTACTGTCTTACTACAAATGTCCAGGTCACTAATTTCCTCAACTGTGACAAATCTGAAATTTAAGCTCAATGTTTTATTTTTACATAACTTATTTTATTTTTTAACCCTAAAATTTATTTAATTTATTTTCAATTCTGTCAGATTTGTTAGTGTTTTACACGTTTATCATACTTTCATTTTATTTTCTATTTCCTTAAATATATAAAACCTGTTTGTATTATACTCTATAACTACAGTATTCAGCTTAGTTTTTTTGTTTTGTGTGTGCGTGTGTGTGTGTGTGTGTGTGTGTGTTGTTGGTTTTTATATTGTTATTGTTGTTTCATTGATGGCTTCTGTTTATGGCTGCAGATCTTCAGGTATTTAGTTGTTTTTGAGTGTGAACCTCTATTCCTTGAATTCTGTTTTGAGAATTATTTGAAATTGTGATTAAGGGTATCTTAATCTAAAGAGAACTTGCATTTGTTTCTATCAAGTGCCTGTGGACTCTACCAACATTGAGCTCTTCAATCTCAAAGTATTTTTGGCGGGGGGAGGGGGAGAGTGATACAAACAAATATAAACCTGTGTGAATAGAGACTTAGAAATTCTCCAAGGATGCCTTCTACTCTGACTCAGGACCAAGGCTTAATCACTCGGGCATCCTCCCCATTTCCATAAAATTGGATTTTCTTTCAACTTCACTTATTGAGAGAATTGCTTCTTGAATTATTTGATTTTATGTGGGGTCCTTCAATCTGAACTCCCATTCTTTTGGGCCTCTCTTTTTGTCCCCCAATAACTTAGTTGTATAACTCATTCAAATTCTGACTCTAGGCCACCAGGAATTGAATATAAGCCCAAAGGAAATGCTGACCTGACGTCCCTGCTTCCAGTCAGAACTCTCATTTTCTTGTAGTTTCTGTTCTCTCATGAATCCCATTATTTGCCGTGAGCTAAGCCAGGCATTAAGGTTTTCTAAAAAAAATAATAATTTATACTGAAAACTTATGTGTTACTTTATTTGGAATGATTTCTTTAAATAGCCAGTTTGTTCTATGACCAGAAATAGAACTTCCCTTGCCATTGCTTCAAAAAATATTATAGTACCCTCTATCATTGGTGATACAAAAGTATTTTAGAGTACATGAGTTAAGTTTTATATATATGATGAAAATGGTCAATTTGGAAGCAAGATCACTTATGCATCATTTACTGCGAGGCTATGTGAATCTTCTGTGTTTTATTTTTTGAGAAGAGAGAGTGTTAGCGGGGAAGGGGCAGAAAGAGAGGAGAGAGGACTGGAAGCAGGCTCCATGTTGACAGCACCAAGCCTGATGGCGGACTGGAACTCGTGAACTGTGAGATCACGACCTGAGCCGAAGTTGGACCCTTTGAAAATCTATTTTTAAATACTCCAGACCTGTCCTTTCACTTTAAGATGTTCATTGATTGCTTGTTGCCTTTCTTTGAAGTTTAGACCTGTTAGTGTGCCCATGAATTTTTTTTAATAATCTCAATTTTCCTGAGCCTCCATTTTCACTTCTAATTTTTCCCCTCAAAGATCTGCATTCTAGTACAGATTTACTTACAATTATTAAATGTGTTATAGACTGTAAAGCCTTTGGTTTGTATTATTCTCTCTACTGAATAATCAAAATCCTTCCTGTTTCTGCCCTAATCAGTTCCGCTCATAATTAAGCTTTTGTCCCACTAGGCACTTGAGAAGAGGGATAGTCCCAGCATTCTCTCCAGCAACACTAGCTGTCTCCTTTGATATGTGCAAAAAGCAAACCATGTCATCCTCTGGTGTAGCCTTGCCAGATTACAATGTCATTATTTCTCTTAAGTCCTAATAGGAAGTCCCTGTTTCACAGGTATCATTATAGACTTTAGCATGTGCCTTGTACATGGCAGATAGTAAATATTTGTAGTATTAAGGGTATATCAAAGATTCTACTTTAATGTAAGAATTATTTGGAAATCATTTATCATTCGTAGTAAAAACTAACTTTTTAAATGTTCTGCAAAAAACAACCAGAAGGTTGTCTTTTTTTTTTTTTCTTGAGGGTTTCTTAATTGAAAATGGATCTACTTAATATAAGGCTAACATAATACTTACTAGGTTTTTTCCGTAGGGTTACAAATCAGTTTTACAGTTTTTCTTAATGTTTATTTTTTGAGAGAATGGGAGACAGAGCATGAGTGGGGAGGGGTGGAGAGAGAGTAAGACAGAATCTGAAGCAGGCTTCAGGCTCTGATCTGTCAGCACAGAGCCGGACACGGGGCTCAAACTCATGAACTGCGAGATCATGACATGAGCCAAAGTCAGATGCTTAACCAACTGAGCCACCCAGGGGCTGAGGGTAGCCGCTAAGGACTATAACCTTTCCCTTCTATGCAGAAAACAGTTATAATAGAAGGCCTGACTGCTATTCTTTGAAAGTTCTGCTTATAACTTTGCCCCTTAGCTAGCCTTGGGAACTTAGATTTCGGGAGGATTCCCACCATCCCCAGAACTGACAAGAGTGGCTTATTTACTATGTCTAAACTATTTGTATAAACAGTATAAATAATACTGAACACCTGATTTATGCTGGATGTCTAGAATTTTTGTAAGTGCTAGACAGAAACTGCCTACATGACCAGACCCCAACAAAGACCTGGATGCTGAGTCTTAAAAGTGCTTCCTTAGACAGATTTCATAAATGCTGTCACAACTTGCCACTGGGGAATTAAGTGCATCCTCAATGACTGAGAACCTTTGGAAATGTGAACCTGGTTTACCCAGGACTTCACCTCGTGTGTTTTCCCTTTGGTAATTTTGCTTTATAGTCAGTCACTACAATAAATCATAGTCAGGAGTTAGACTATATGTTAGATCTATTTAATGAATCACCAAACGGGTTGGTCTTGGTGACCCCCAGTGCACCTTCATACCACCTCTTTCTCAATATTTTCCTGCTTCCCTATGTAAATCTGCCTTATGTCTGCTTACCATTCTTTCTTGCCACTTTCTTTCCATTCCCTTATTCGTGCTTCTCTCCGTAGAAGACAGCATCTGCTAGCTATACACTTTCCTGCAACTTAATTAATTTGCATATTAAATCTTACATTCCACTTTGAAAACTCACTCATTCAATCAGTAAGCATGTAACAGGTATTTCCCATATGCCAGGTTTCATGAAACAGACTTAGTAAGAGAGTCATCTAAACTATTCAGTCATCTAAACCTTACATTCAAATGGAGAAAACAAATTAGCAACGAGGCAGTTATTTTGTCCTGGCTATATAGTGCATTATGACAAACCACCCCAAAAGCTATTGGTTTAAAGCAACAATTTCATTTTGCTCACATTTTGTAAATCAGAAATGTAGAATGAGCTCAGGTGGGCGATTTGCCCGTGATGCACATAGTATAAGATACCGTGTCAGGCCTGGCAGATCCACCTCCACAGTGGCTTCTTCATTCATGTGGCTGGTGTCTCATTGCTCCTTCACCCCCTCTCTGTGCAGGACATCTCGCTCACCATGGATGGCCTCATCATAAATAGGCATTTTAGGTAATAGGCTAATTAATACCTGATGGACCCATAATAATGACCATTCTTATCTGGATACTGGCTTCAAAATGGCAGGAGTCAAAAGCCACCAGACCTCATAAGGGTATTATCATATCTGTTATGGTGTTAATTCTGCCATAATATACTAGTCAAGTCAGTTACTAGACCTGCCCAGATCCAAGGGGTGGGGATATAGGTTCTACCTCCTCACAGGAATATGGCGAGTCATAGTGCGGAAGAACATACAAGATGGGAGATATCGTGGCAGCCATTTAGGAAAATGAAAACTACTACACATTCTATTGCACAAAAAGTACTATACAGATTGAAAGATGACAGTTTGTCAGAAAACCAAACTGCAGCTACTCAGAACAGTGAAGTTCTGTAAAGTTTTTCCTGGAAGGTAAATTGATTTTGAAGGAAGAAAGGCCTTATCCAATGAGAAAGATAGCAGAGGTAAATGTTTCAGACTTAGACCTGAGGTAAAGCCCAGAGGTGAGAAGGAACATTTTATTTTCTAAAAATTCAACAGTTTCCAGGGACGTCTTGGTTAGAAAATAGGTGTCAATGTTGTAGTAAGAGGTAAGGCTAATGCAATGGTAATGGTGTATGTAATGGGCTCTCCACAGGTTCCTAGCACAAGGCTCTGCAATCTTCTTCTATAAAGGGCCAGAGAGTAAATATTTTTGGCTTTACAGACCAAGAGGCATAATCAAACACATTGTTTAAGTAACTATATAATTATTTAAAATATAATCAGTGTAAAAATCATTTTAGCTTACAGAAATAAATAGTGGACTGGATTTGCCCCATAGGCTATAATTGTAATTGATGCAGTAGATATTTTGAACTTTATAGGCAATGATTAAAAGAAAGTTTTATTTAGGAAAAACACGTATCAGACATGAGGTCTGAAAAGACAAATCTGACAGCACTGTGGGAAGAGAGGCAAAACTAGTGACAGTGAAACTAGTTAGGACTTTCTTGAAGCGATCAGTGGATGTAATAATCTCTGAGCTAAAGAAGTACAGTAAATAGGACTGGTATTTCCTTAGAAATGCCATGAATAAGTAGTATGGAAAAAGAGAGGTTAAGGATAACTCTTTATTCTGTTACTTGTGAAATCAGCCACTGCTTGTGAATTTGATGATGCCATTTAAAAAGAAACAAAATAAGCAGAATCAGACCTGTAAATACAGAAAACAAACTGATGGTTGCTGGGGCAGGGAGGGAGCGGGGAAGTAGGGGGAATGGACGTAATGAATGAAGGGGGAGTGGGAGATACAGGCTTCCAGTTATGGGATGAATAAGTCATGGGAATAAGAGGCAGAGCATGAGGAATGTAGTCACTGAGATTGTATAGCATTGAATGGTGACAGATGGTAGCTACACTTGGGGTAAGTATAGCATAATGTATAAACTTGTCAAATCACTATGTTGTACACCTGAAACTAATTACATTGTGTGTTAACTGCACTCAAGTAAAAATTTAAAAACACAAGAGGGATGCATATAGAAATAATAAATTATGTTTTAAATAGAATTAGTTTAATATAGTAACAATAATTGAAACTATAATCCTAACTGGGCTTTACCAGCTGTGAATATGTAAACCTTGACATTCTTAAATATGAATATTTGTATATAAGAATTTCTTTTTTTAGAATGTCCTTTTGTAGCCTTCTTGTAGTTCTCCCTGGTAGTAGCTTTATTTTTTTTCATAGCAATTATTCTTAAACTTCCATTTTTCACATTTAGACAATACTGTCTTTTAGTGATCAATTTAAACTCTTCCATTTAACATAATGCACTTAAAATTTGGTTAGTTCTATGTGATTTCAGGATGCCTAGATTAGGATTGATAAGGGACCTCATTTTGTTTCATATATCTTTCATCTTTGACTTTTTGAAAAGATTTTAGCTAAATGGATCAAATCATGATTAGTTCCAGATTGCAAATAATTGTCCCCAATTACTTTCTAAAAATGCTCTGTGTGACTCAAAATAGCGGAAATCTCAGAGTTTACAGTAGCTCTTTCTCTTAAAGAAAAGATAAGAATTTGTTAAAAAATAAATGCATCACTTGCCTGGTAAAAAACATCTAGCTCCTCACGGTGTCAAATCTCCTAAGTCTAATATCCCTATATGAGTTGTGGGGAGATCCTATCAAATTAATACTGATACTAATTTCAACAAATACTGATAAGTAAACTTCTCTATTAGCTTTACCACATCATCGTAAATAATTTCACGGGGTCAACCTTATATATTAAGTTTTTGGTTTGTTTGTTTATAGCTGCTATTCGTAATGTAATGCACATTATACATTGTCCTCACATCATCCTTGAAAAAAAAAACACAAAGCAGGTAGAAATTTATGATACAGAAGTTGTAATTAACTCACCGAACCTATAGGCCCTGCATATATTCCCTTTGATCTTTAGACTTGCAAGTTGATAACCAAAGGTCATTCATTCCTTCTTTGGTGCTGAAGTATATTCTGAGTTTAAAGATCAGAGCTTACTCACATGGAAGAAAATGAGCCAAATATTGGAGAATACAAAGTAAATACGTATCTGTAGCCTAAGTATAATTTTCATATACCAGTGCAATTTCCCATAATGAAATGATCTTTTCCCTTTTTTTGCAACACTTGGAGCAATCACCTTCACTAGTAGTTGTTGGGTGGAAGACCGTGTATCATTGGAGCAGTTAATAGATGCAATGAAAAATAGATTTGACCTATTTTTCTCAATGAAACTAAATGGAGATACTAAAAGTGCTGAACTAATCAAATAATTGTTTTAGAACTCTTGAGGAAGTCGGTAATTTATTTATTTTTATAGTCAGGACTAGACTAGTATGAGATTTGTTTTACAGTATTAAGCATATTGATGTATTAAATTTCTGTAGTAAGACATAGTCGATGTAAGAATATCAAGGATCATATAAGAAATCATGTTTCAGAATTATATTTATCTTTCAATTTTTATTGGCTACTTCTTATGTTATTAGTCATCACCCATATCAAAGTTTGTCGCTTTCTCCTTTGGATCATTGCTAATTGATATTTCTTGTCTCCCTTTCATTTAGTTGGGACAATGTAGTGTGTCCTATTAACAAAATGTTCCTCTAGAATGAAGTGATTAAAAGCAGGCCTATCTTCTCCTCTCGAAAGGCTATATGTATAGTATTAAGGGAAAGAACTGAAGACACTAGAAGCTACTACATGAAAGGATATTAGTTTCTGAATGACCCATAACAGATTTCAATCTGATTAAAAAATACACCTTTATTAACTGAGCCACTGACATTTTGGGGAATGCTTATTTCAGCAGTTTCCATGATTTACATAAACTAATGCAGCTTTTCACTTGTCACCATTAGATTAGAAATTGAGTAACCACCAACCATACTCATTTTGAGATGTGTATGAGATTTACCTGGAAAACTTCTTTTAAAATGAATATCTGGCCCAGTCAATTTAGGTTGATGGTGAGAGCAGAGCAGGCATGTGTACATCTCAAAAAAATTACATATAATTCTGATGTTCACTTTTGGTTAAGAATCACTCTCTAAGATTCTCATCTTATGAGAAGTATATTATCCTTCACATAAATCAGTCCATTCAAGTTCATTACACATGTATCTATATCACTGCCAGATTTGGAGATTTGGTATTTTCACAATTTAAAATAATTATGACTGGTATCTTCCAGCTCAAAATTCTGAATAACTTATTCTGTGAGTACAAAATGCATAGGATCTATCAAAAGAAACTTCTGAGTAGATAGTTTAGACAAAAGGCAGATCTAAGCTATCATGGTCACGTGGCTGATACTTTGCTGAAAATTACTCAGTTTCCCAAGATGTGATTTAGACTTACATATCTTGCATTTACTTTCAGGAAATATCTTGCATTGATGTCCAAAGGGGAAAAAAAAACCTATTTATCGTCTAGAAATATGTATTTAAAAAAAAAAAATTCCCACAAAAGCTGCAATTCTCGCATTTCCCCATCTTCTTCCTCTTCTTCAACACCCCTGATATGAAGGACATTATTACACCCTGTTATAACTTGACTGAAATGTCCAGACGATGATCCATCTATGTATTTTTCTGCATTTGCGAGCTCCATGTTCATATAGCCGTCTGCAGATACCAGGTGGTCTTTGTACTCCATTCTGGACTTGAGTTTTGTCATTACTGGCTTTCCTGTTAATCCTTTCAGGAAGGTTTTGGGATTTAGGGGCAAACTCATGGCGACTACAATCAAATGCTGCAGGCTACTTGCCACAAGCTGAACTGCTTGCTGTCTGTCCCTCATGACTGGAGTAGTTACAGCAGGCACATTTGCTTTCACTTTCTTAATTTCTACAAAAAAAAATAATAAATTCAAACATGTTTGGTATGATTTAACAGAAGGCAGTTTTCTTTATTTAAAAAAATTTTAATGTTTATTTAGTTTTGGTGGGGAGGGGCAGAGAGAGAGACACAGAATCCAAAGCAGGCTCCAGGCTCCAGGCTGTCAGCACAGAGCCCAAAACCAGGCTCAAACTCAGGAACCACGAGATCATTACCTGAGCTGAAGTCATACGCTTAACCGACCAAGTCACCCAGGTGCCCCCTAATTTATTTTTTAATATTTATTTATTTTTAAAAGAGAAAAAGAGTGTGTACATGTGAGTGCATCTACTCTCAGTGCAGAGCCTGATGTGGGGCTCAAAGTCACACACTGTGAGATCATGACCTGAGCTAAAGTCAGTTACTTAACTGACTGAGCCACCAAGGTGCTCCCAGAAGACAGTTTTCTTAATCTCACATTTCATCTCAGAAACTGAGTATATTTGTTGGGGACATAAGAAGACTTGAGTGACAAAACTATATAAAACATCTCAGATGGGTCAGCAATACCCAAGGTATTCAAGAAATACCTAGATAATATACACAGACATGCAGATACATAATCCCAGAGTGTGAGCTGCTTACTAAATAATGAGAAACATTCTTTATTCATTTGCTTATTTATTCATAACTCAACAAATATCTGTTGGGAAATCCTTCAATCCTATGTTTGAAGCCTACACACTGAAAATGAAAATGACTATGGTATCTTTCTTTTATAATAAAACAGAGTTCACAGTGTCTTTACCATCTGCTTTCAGAGAATAAGCATTATTTTCACTGTAAGCTCAGTGGTCTAGCTTCAGGTTTGGAGGAAACAAGTCATGGATTCTGAACCACATTGGCGATAGTCCCTCAGACAGCAAGGCAGGATCTCAAGCTAAGACAAGTTGAACAAGAACTAAAATGCTTATCCAAATAATGTTTTTTTCTGTTATTGGTATTATGGTTTTATTTTACAAGTAATAAAAAGAAAACCCAGCATTAGAAAAGAAACAAAGAATTTGGAAACAAATAGAATTTGGGGTTAATTTGTGTGGGTAGTTTACTAAGTGACTCTAGCTTTGTGGGTTGAAGTGCTGTGAAACAAGTTTCAATCAAACTACAGTTTGGAGGCAAAAGGAAAATAGGATGAAATGAAGGAGACTTTTTTAGGAAAATAGGATGAAATGAAGGAGACTTTTTAATTTATTTTACTTTATTTTTGTTTTTATGTTATTTTATATTTTTAAGAGTAACATTATTAATGAGTTTCAGATTAGTTTTATTTAAAGACATATTAAGCCTAAGGTTATTTCATTGATGAACTTTTCATGTCAAAGTTATCAGTAGAAACTTCATATTTTCAGAGTGTAGGACAGAGGATAAAAGGCTTTTAGACTATGACATATGTCAACAGTATATCCTGAACAGTGTGGTGGGTTCTTCACCTAACTGTATACAAAATCAGTAGGTTTGTGTCAAGTTAATTATGTTAAGTAAAAGCTTGAGCATTAATGACATACTACTTTACATATTTTGGGACTAGTCTGGAACATGGTCATTGACTCCACCTGCTTTTTCTCACAGTCTTTGTTTCTGTCAGTTTATCAGGCCAGAATATGTGATGTCCTATGACATGAGATTAAATGGGATAATTCATGTAGAAACACTCTGAAAGTTGTAGACTATTAGTCTATCTACTGCATTATTCATGAATAAGTGCGATGTTTCAGACCAGACAAGCTGTGTAACAGATCACATTGTTATTTTGTTGGCAATAGGAATGAATCCCTGCCTAATATTCTTCACCACAAGTTGCCATAGGAATCTATAGTTTGAAGTTAGATATTATCCCTAAAGGGAAAACAAGTGTCCTATTTGAAAATGGCATGCTCTTGGGGAAGCTAACATACCAGGTTATGGTCATTTTCATATTAGTAAAGCAGCATATTTTTCTTTCATTTTGATATTTTTCTTTGATAGCAAAACACTGAAAAAGGGTAGATCTTGTAGGAAAAAAATTGAGTAAGAAGGCATAGCAGAACGGATTTCTCTAGGGAAAAAAGGATAATGTCCAGGACAGCAGGAGGAAATTGGAATGAGTGAGTGCTGATCAAGGAGTCCAGAGAATCCCGTTTGCATCTTGGCTTTGTTATTGCCTGTTTTCATGACCTTGGACATCTGCAATTTATTCTAAATGTTTATATTTTAATGGCAATATTGTGAAAGTTTTAAAATTCTAAGTAGTTGATATGTGAGAACATTTTAGAAAGCATTTGCCTCTGTGCAAAAGATATGATCATAAATAGATTGAGGCTTAAGTATTTCCCCTAAGCTTTCCGCTACACATCTATTAGCCTGAATAGTATATGGATCTTTATATATTTATTTTGTCTTTTAAAAAATTTATTATTCATTCTAAATTCTAAAGCAAAATTTATACCAAGCTTATTATTAACATTTCATTGCTTTTATGTTAAATGTAACCAAACTGTATTGAATGGTAGTAAAATCTTATTTTTCACGTAATTATTTAAAAAAGAGGACTCAAAGGAACCTCAGTAAACATTGTTTCCATGATTAAATGCACATGAGTAAGAAAAATATAAATTAGGTGACTTTAAAGAGAAATAGAATCATTGCAGACAAAACACTTTTTGGATGGGCAAAATGTGTAGAATTTAAGATGTAGATAATACTGGATTTATTTGGGTTAATCTGTGCTTTGCACACATTAATTTTTAGGGAGTATCTTCTATGTGTCTAAGGATTCATTGTTTAGATTTACTATGAATTATCTATCTCTATCCATTTAAATTATCTATTATACCCCAAGCCCTAATATATTTCTTAAAATCAATGATCTGCCTTCTTGAGCAAAGACACAGCCTACATGTCCTTCTACAAGGGCACCAAGTACTGTAGGTTTGACAATGAGCACCTGCGAGTGGAACTGGACTACCCCAAATCCACCCTGTGGGACTTCACAGGCTGCCAAGAGCATGTGGACACAGGACTCCAATGGCCCCACGTGGCCTGTCTGCCCTTCAACCCTGATGGGTGTGCAGAGCCCGGGGTGGGCAGTGAAAGTGAGAGGGCAGCGATGAGGGCCATGAGGCTGGCCCAGGTGGCAGAGAGGGGAACTTTGGGGAGGGGACAGATGAGGAAGGGGGCAGCTGAGTGTTGGTAACACACCTCCTGGTATGTACACACCTCCTGGAGCCCATACCTCCTGGCCTGCCTTATCCAGGACCAAAGGGGGTCTGTCAAGGCCCCTCCACCTAGGAGCCTCACTCCCACCAAGTCTGGGCTTCCAGCCCCCATCCACTACTCTCTGAGCTGTGATGCACTTGGGCATCTTTCCTGGGCCTCTTCCCACCCACCCTCACCCACACCACCACCCTCCGGGGTCTCAGAACCCCACCGGCCTCTGGCACCCACTGCCAGGGTCCCAGCTGCCCCAGGGAGACAGGGTGCTGACGGGTGCACCAGGCACCAGGCTCAGGGGTTCCTCCCCTCCATTCCCTGTCCCCCAGGGCACTGGGAGAGGGGACACTGTGGAGAAGGGCCAGCAGCTCATCCCCTCACGCAGACTGTGGAATGTGGCTGTGGAGCCCCCAAAGGAGCCCATTGTGG
Source organism: Acinonyx jubatus (assembly GCF_027475565.1). Taxonomy (NCBI): domain Eukaryota; kingdom Metazoa; phylum Chordata; class Mammalia; order Carnivora; family Felidae; genus Acinonyx; species Acinonyx jubatus. The sequence continues at coordinate 96,413,249 of NC_069388.1, forward strand.
TCCTGGAGACTCCCCTTTTTCTTGGGTCAGCCCTAAAGGCAGAGCCACCTCTTCCTTCTTTTCCTTCCCAAAGCAGGCAGGCAGCAAGGCTGCTGTGGAAATGGTACTGTACAGCCGGCTCTGTCCCCTCTGCTTCCCCTCAGCCCAGGGCAAATGGGTCTGCCACCCAGATCCCCAAGGCCCCTGGAGGGAGAGGCTTCTCACAGGCTGTCTTCCTACCCCTCCATCCTCAGAACCAGAGAGTGAGTTAAGGGATGGGGCTTGGAGGTCCATCTCCACCCCCATACATTTCTTTCTGTAAAATAATCTGCACTGATTAAATTGTACAGCCAGCCAAAAAACAAACAAAACAAAACAAACAAAAAACAAAACAAACAATCTAGTAGTTGGAGACAGAAGACAAGCAGAATCGATTGGAAAATCAAATGCAGAATTGAGAGAAATTTGTGCTCTGTGCTCGAAAGCAACTTTTTCAGAAGCTCAAGAAGTTCAGCTTTGCTTTATGTGATGTATTTTTCTTCTCAAGACACTTCCTTGTCCTCTTATGTTCAACTACTCTCTTATATTTCAGTATTTCCAGTCTTGCCTTCATGGATTCTGTTTATAAAGCAAAGAGCAAGAGGTCAAAGGGAGGAATTCAAACTTTTGTTTGGTTTTATATCACTGGTTACCATGTTTACACATCCTACATTTTAGTGTCCTGGATACTATACTTTTTTTTTTCTTTTTGTTTGCCTGAACTACTTTACACCAGTGTGAATATAACCTCTGGGCTACAAAACCCCTGTTAAGAAGTCAGTTCACTAATACAGCATGCACTGAGAATCATGGGAAGAGGAAGTTCCTGTTGCCTATCTCCTCATAGTCTTAGTTTCTGAAGGGCTGTCAACAATATCTTCCACATACCTCAGTCATTTCTGCTATTGACCATGAATTCAGGTCTCCTGGTTAATCCTCACCTCATATGTTATAATTTGATAGATTTTTTAAAATTTTTTTTTATTTTTTTAGGATTTTAATTCCACTTAGCTAGGATTTCATAGAGACTTCACTAACAGTCCTTAAAAAGAAATATAGTCTCTGCAAAAATAATTGAGAAAAGTCTCTAATTTAGTCTTTACTAATTTAAAAACAGAGAAAGAGAAATCTTGAGTAAATATAAAAATATGATTTCCATAGTCACCACGTTATAATACTCAGATGTTCAGTTTTACAACAACAAAAAATTGCGAAGGATTAAAAGATACGGGAAAATACACCTCTTTCAAAGAATCAAAATAAGTTGACAAACTCTTTCCAAGTGAACTCAGACATCAAAATTACTGGAAAAAGACTTCAAAACAACTATCTTAAATATGCTTAAAGAGCAAAGTAACATAGACAAAGAACTACAGGAAATCAAGAAAACATTGTATGAACAAAATAGGGATGCTAATAAAGAGATGGAAATTATAAAGAAACAAAACAAAAATTCTGGAACTGAAAAGTGTAACGATTAAAATGAATTCATTTGGGAGTTCAACAACATCTATAAGCAGACAGAAGATAATAAATAAACTTGAAAATAGGATAACTGAAATTATCCATTGTGAGGAAAAGAAAGAAAAGAATAAATAAAAGTGGACCCCTGGGGGATACCATACAAATATATACATTATGCAAATCCCAGAATGGGAAGATAGGAAGGGGCAGAAGGAATATTTGAAAAAAATAGTGACCAAATCTTCCCAAATTTGGTGAAAGATACAAATCCACACATTCAAGTTCAATGAATAAACTCAAATAGATCCTTTCTGAACACATTATAATCAAATTGTTAACAGACAAAGACACAATCTTGGAAGCAACAAAACAAAATTGACTCATCACATATCAGGAATCCTCAATGAGATTAACAGCTTACTTCTTACTGAAAACCATATATATGAGAAGGCAATAAAAAGTCATATTCACAGTACTGACCAGAAGACTATTAACTAAGCAATTATATTCAGAAAAACTATTCATTAAAACAAAGGAGAGAAATTAAGACATTTCCAGATTATCAAAAACTGAGAATTTGTTGCTAGCTGACTTGTCCTGCAAAAAATACTAAAGGGAGGCTTTCAAGATGAAATCAAAGGACATTAAACAGTAATTTAAACCCACAAGACAAATAACCTGATAAATTTGAATACATAGTCAAATACGAAGATAGGATAAGGGTATCTTTTTTTGTGACTTTTCTTCTCTTATCTCAGTTAAAAGGCAGTTGCATAAAATATTACCAATTATGTTTCTAGGCTCATAATATGTAAAGATGAAATTAGTTTATTCATAATTTTACAAAGGGCAGTGAAAAATGTAGATATGTTAAAACTTTTGCATAATAAAGAATGTAAATTGATATTAATCCAAACTAGATTGTTATAATTTTATATGGGAAACCATGAAGTAAAATAATTTCTAAAATATTGCCAAAGCAACAAAAAGTAAATTCAAATAGTATGGTATGGAAAATCTGTTTATCACAAAAGAAAGCAGTCATGGAGCAATAAAGAAATGACAAAAGTGTATGGAAAAGAAATACCAAAATGCAGACATATATCCTATCATATCAGCAACTGCATTTAATGCAAATAGCCTAAACAATCTGATAAAAAATAATATTGGAAGAATGGATTTTAAAATATCATTTAATTATTCATTGTCCACAAGGAATGCATATTAGATATACAGACACAAATATGTGGAGTACAAAAGGACAGAAAAAGATTACCATACAAACCAAAAGTATCCTAATAACTGACAAAATAGACTGCAAGACAAAAATCATTACTAGAATTAATTTCAGTTATAAAAGGGCCAGAATATTAGGAGGACATAATTGCCAACACACATGCAGTTAAAAACAGAACCCTAAAATATATGGAGCAAAATTGACAGAATTAAGGGAAGTAATAGATAATTCAACAATAATAGTTGGACATTTTAATACTCCTCTTTATTTTTACCAGCTTTATTGAAATATAATCAACACATAAAAATAATGTGCATTAGGGTGTGTAATGTGACTTTTTGAAATATATGTAAATAGTGAAATGATTGCCACAATTAGCTAATGATTGCCATAGTTAATTAATGTATTAGCATAATAATATCACTTTACATTTTTGTGTGTCTGGTGAGCACACTTAATATCAACTCTCTCTCTCTCTCTCTCTCTCTCTCTCTCTCTGTCTTTTTGAGAGAGAGGGGTTCGATCTCAAGACCATGAAATCATGACTTGAGCCAAAATCAAGAGTTGGATGGTTAATTGACTGAGCCACCCAGGCACCAGGCACCCCTAAGGTCAACTCTTTTAGAAACTTTTAAGTATATAATACAATATTATTAACTACAGTGAACATGCTATAGGTTAGATCTCCAGAAGTTATTCATTCAACCTAACTGAAACTTTCTGATGTTTGACCAACATCCCTCCACTTCCCCCACCCCCCAACCCTGGCAAACACAATTAATTCTATTCTCTGCTTTCACAAATTCATCTTTTTTAGATGCCGCATATATAAGTGAGGTAATGCAGTATTTGTCATTTTGTAGCTTATTTCTCTTAGTATAATGACCTCCAGGTTCTTCCACGTTCTTGCAAATGACACATTTTCTATATCCATCCATCTACTGGCAGATAATTAGTTTCCATGTCTTGCCTATTGTGAATAATGCTGCAGTGAACACAGGTATGCAGATGTCTTGTTGAGAAGTGATTTAATTTCCTTTGCATGTATACCCAGAATTACTATAACATAAGGTATCTCTGTTTTTAATTCTCTGAGGAACCTCCATATTGGCTGACCTCATAATGGCTGAACCAATTTACATTATCAAAAATAGTGCACAAGGGTTTCCTTTTCTCCCCATTCTCACCAACACTTGTTATCTTTTATCTTTTTTTCTAAGTTTTTAAATGTTTATTTTTGAGAGAGAGAGAGAGAGAGAGAGAGAGAGAGAGAGAGAGAGAGAGGGAGGGGGAGGGGCAGAGAGGGAGAAACAGAATCGGAAGCAGGTTCCAGGCTCTGAGCTGTCATCAGACTCAACTCAGCGCAGGACTCAAACTCACAAGCTGTAAGATCATGACCTGAGCTGAAGTCAGACGCTTAACTGACTGAGCCACCCAGGTGCCCCTATCTTTTATCTTTTCAGTAATAGCCATTGAAACAAATGTGAGATGCTATCTTATTGAGGTTTTAATTTGCATTTCTCTAATGATCAGTGATGTTGAGTAACTTTACATATACCTGTTGAAGATTTGTATGTCTTCTTTTGAGAAATCTCTATTTAGATCCTGCACCATACTGTTGATTACTGTAGCTTTATAGTGTATTTTGAAGTCGGAAAATGTGATACATTCAGCTTTGTTGTTTTTGCTTAAGATTACTTTGACCATTTTAAATCTTTTCAGGTTCCATAGAAATTGTAGAATTGTTTTTGTTTGTTTTCTTTTTTCCATTTCTGCAAAGAATGCCATTGATTGGAATTATGATGGGCATTACATTGAATCTGTAGATACCTTTGGGTGATAAGGATATTTTAACAATATTAATTCTTAAAATCCATGAACATGGGATGTCTTTCCATCATCTGTGTGTCTTCTTTAATTTTCTTCCCGAATGTTTTACATTTTCAGTGTATAAATCTTTCATCTCTTTAAGTTTATTCCTAAGTATTTTATCTTTTTGTTGCTATTTTGAGTGGGATTGTTTTCTTAATTTCATTTTCAGATAGTTTGTTTATGTGTAGAAACACAAATGATTTATGTGACTTTGTATCCTGCACCTTTACTAAAGTCACTTTTTAGTTCTAAAACTTTTTGGTTGATCCTTTAGGGTATTCTACATATATCATCATGTCATCTGCAAACAAAGATAATTTCACTTCTTCCTTCTTTTTCTTCCAAGTCTAAGTTATACTTCCTCTTGCTTAACAATTCAGCATTTAAGTAATTTAAGTCATCAAGAGGAACCAGGATGCTCCTTCAAAATTTTGCGTAGATATTTTCTCAAATATTCAGGTTTTTTTTCCACTCACAAATTTAGCCTTCCAAAAAACACTAGAATACGGAAACAATTCATCCAAGATTTTTGCCAATTTATAATAAGGATGACTTCTTCTCCATTGTCTAATAACATATTTCTCATTTCCATTTAAGACTTGACCAGAATGACCTTTACTATCCATATTTCTACCAACATTCTGTTCAATTCTTAATTGGTTCTTTAAGAAGATTGAGACTTTCTCTGCATCTCCTCTTTTCTTTCTGAGATCCACCAGAATTGTCCTTAATGGTCCATTTACAGCAATGTAGGCTTTTTGTAGCATGCACCTCCAAAGTCTTTCAGCCTCTGTTTATTTCTTAGTTCCAAACCACTTCCACATTTTTAGGTATCTGTTATAGTAGCACCTGTATCTCTTGGCATCAATTTTCTGTCTCTGCTTTCTGCTAAAACAAAAATGCCATACACTGAGTTACTTGTAAACAATGAACATTTATTTCTCAGGTCTGGAGGCTGGGGAGTACAAAAACAAGGTACCAACAGATTCAGAGTCTTGTGAGAGTCAGCCTCCTGGTTCATAAACTGTTTACTATGACCTCACATGGCAGAAAGAACAAGAGAGCGCCCTGGGTTCTCTTTTTTAGGGGATCTAATCCCATTCATGAGGCCTCAACCCTCATGATCTAATTGCATCCCTAAGCCCCAACTTCCAAATACCATCACATTGGTTTCAACATATGACTTTGGGTGGTACACAGATATTCAGTCTGTAGCAGTTATTCAGGGTGGCTAATTCAGGGCATATTGAGACTTGGGGCAGTCTAAAAATTTAGATCTCTATTTCTTTCCATCTTAAAGTTTTTATTTCACAGTGCTTTCCAGTATCATTATTACTATAGGTTGTTCAGATTTATTTGATATATTACAGGAAAATCAAATTCTTATCAATGTCCAAATTAGTTTTCACAATTTATCTACAAATATCTTGCATTCACACTATGAATTATATACCCTATTATCACATAAGACAAAGCAAATTCTAATACTTGTGGTTAGAAGGCAATTACCTTTAGAAAGAAGAGAGGGTCCAGGTTTGGAGTAATTTGGAATAAGATGATAGCAGTGGTCATATGTGGATCTTGAGAAACTTAACAGAACACCACAGGGAAAGGGAAAGGGGAAAAATAGTTACAAACAGAGAGGGAGGAAACCATAAGAGACTCTTGAATACAGAGAACAAACTGAGGGGTGATGGGGGGGAAGGAGCAGGATAGAGGGGGAAATGGGTGATGGGCATTGAGAAAGGCACTTGTTGGGATGAGCACTGGGTGTTGTATGTAAGCAATGAACCATGGGAATCTACCCCAAAAACCAAGAGCACACTTTACACACTGTATGTTAGTCAATGTGACAATAAATTATATTTTAAAAAAAGAAAAGACGGTAGCAGTGGAAACAGAAGAAATAAGATATGCAATAGGACTTTGGAAGAAGTGAAAATGTAGTTTAGATAATGTATATACAGCAGAGAAAGGATCTGCTGCTCATGATCATTTTAGGCAGCTCCAGGGTCCACATAATGCTTTAAAGCATGTGACTTTCAGACAGCAGCTTGCTGTTTGAGGGAGAGACACTCTCTGGAGCAAAAATGATTGCAGAAGAGGGATACCTAGAAGAAGGGATGCTAGGGTGAGATACTTCCCACTTGATATCCCAGCAGATGTTTCAGAAACATAGTCCCTACAGAATTTTTACAGTCTCCCAAGTGTAGACTCATAACTATAGAAGAGAGGGTATTTGTTGTTATTTTAAAACATCCACTGCCTCCTTGGTTATAAAGTTCAAGCTGCAGTATGTATGTATGTATGTATGTATGTATGTATGTATGTATGTATGTATTATTTATTCATTTAAATCCAAGTTAGCATATAGTGCAACACTGATTCCAGGAGTAGATTCCAGGGATTCATCCCCTATGTATAACAATCAGTGCTCATCCCAACAAGTGTCTTCCTTAATACCCCTTACCCACTTAGCCCATCCCGCCTCCCACGACCCCTCCAGCAACCCTCTGTTTGTTCTTAATATTTAAGAGTCTCTTATGTTTTGTCCCCCTCCCTGTTTTTATATTATTTTTGCTTCCCTTACCTTATGTTCATCTGTTTTGTATCTTAAATTCCTCATATGAATGAAGTCACATACTGTTTGTCTTTCTCTGACTAATTTCACTTAGCATAATACCCTCTAGTTCCATCCATGTTCTTGCAAATGGCAAGATTTCATTCTTTTTGATTGCTGAGTAATACTCCATTGTATATATATACCAAATCTTTATCCATTCATCTGCTGATGGACATGTGGGCTCTTTCCATAATTTGGCCATTGTCGATAGCACTGCTTTAAACATTGGGGTGCATGTGCCCCTTCGAAACAGCATAGCTGTATCCATTGGATAAATACTTAGTAGTGCAATCGCTGGGTTGTAGGGTAGTTCTATTTTTAATTTTTTGAGGATCCTCCATAGTGTTTTCCAGATGGCTGCAACAGCCTGCATCCCACAAGCGGTGCAAAAGAGATCCTTTTTCTCCACATCCTTGCCAACATCTGTTATTGCCTGAGTTGTTAACTTTAGCCATTCTGACAGGTGTGAGGTGGTAGCTCATTGTGGTTTTGATTTGTATTTCCCTGATGATGAGTGATGCTGAGTGGTTTTTCCTGTTTCTGTTAGCCATCTGGGTGTCTTCTTCGTAGAAGTGTCTATTCATGTCTTTTGCCCATTTCTTCACTGGATTATTTGTTTTTTGGGTGTTGAGTTTGATAAGTTCTTTGTAGATTTTGGATACGAACCCTTTTTCTGATATATCGTTTGCAAATATCAACTCTCATCCCATTGGTTGCCTTTTAGTTTTGTTGATTGTTTCCTTCTCTGTGTGGAAGCTTTTTATTTTGATGAGGTCCCAATGGTTCGTTTTTGTTTTTGTTTCCCTTGCCTCTGGAGACATGTTGAGTAAGAAGTTGCTGCGGCCAAGGTCAAAGAGGTTTTTGCCTGCTTTCTCCTTGAGGATTTTGATGGCTTCCTGTCTTAAGTTTAGGTCTTTCATCCATTTTGAGTTTATTTTTGTGTATGGTGTAAGAAAATGGTCCATGTTCATTTTTTTGCATGTCAATGTCCAGTTTTTCCAGCGCCATTTGCTGAAGACACCTGTCTTTATTCTTTGGATATTCTTTCCTGTTTTGTCAAAGATTAGTTGGCCATACGTTTGTGGGTCCATTTCTGGGTTCTCTGTTCTGTTCCATTTTTCTGAATGTCTATTTTGTGCCAGTACCATACTGTCCTGATTACAGCTTTATAATACATCTTGACGTCTGGGATTATGATGCCTCCAGCTTTGGTTTTCTTTTTCAGGATTGCTTTGGCTATTAGGGGTCTTTTCTGGTTCCATACAAATTTTAGGATTGTTTGTTCTAGACCTGTGAAGAATGCTGGTGTTGTTGTTGATAGGGATTGCATTAATTTGTAGATTGCTTTGGGTATTGTCGACATGTTAATGTTTGTTCTTCCAATCCAGGAGCATGGAATCGTTTTCGTGTGTGTGTGTGTGTGTGTGTGTGTGTGTGTGTGTGTGTGTGTGTGTTCTTCAATTTCTTTCATAAACTTTCGATAGTTTTCAGTGTATAGATTATTCACCTCTTTGGTTAGGTTCACTCCTAGGTATTTTATGGATTTTGGTGCAACTGTAAATGGGGTAGATTCCCTGATTTCTCTTTCTGTGGCTTCATTATTGGTGTATAGAAATGCAACCAACTTCTGTGCATTGACTTTATATCTATCTTGTGACTTTGCTGAATTCCTGGATCACTTCTGGCATTTTTTTGTGGAATCTTTTGGATTTTTCATATAGAGTATTATGCCATCTGTAAAGTGTGAAAGTTTGAATTCCTCCTGTCTGATTTGGATTCCTTTTATTCCTTTGTGTTGCCTGACTGCTGAGGCTAAGACTTCCAATTTTATATTGAATTGCAGTGATGAGAGTGGATATCCCTGTCATGTTCCTGACCTAACGGGGGAAAGCTCTCAACTTTTCCCCATTGAGATGATATTAGCTGTGGGTCTTTCATATATGGTTTTTTATGATCTTGAGATATGATCCTTCTGTCCCTACTTTCTTGAGGGTTTTTATCAAGAAAGAATGTTGTATTTTGTCAAATGATTTCTCTGCATCTATTGAGAGGATCATGTGGTTCTTGTCCTTTCTTTTATTGATGTGTGATGTATCATGTTGATTGTTTTGCAGATATTGAACCAGCCCTATATCCCAGATATAATGTTTTTCAGATATTGAACCAACCCTGCATCCCAGGTATAAATCCCACTTGGTTGTGGTGAATAATTCTTTTAATGTATTGTTAGCTCTGGTTGGCTACTATCTTGTTGAGGATTTTTGCATCCATATTCATCAGGGAGATTGGTCTGTAGTTCTCCCTTTTAGTGGGGGTCTTTGTCTGGGTTTGGAATTAAGGTAATGCTGGCTTCATAATATGAATTTGGAAGTTTTCCTTCCATTTCTACTTTTTGGAACAGCTTCAGAAGAATAGGTGTTAACTCTTCTTTAAATGTTTGGTAGAATTCTCCTGTAAAGTCATCTGGCCCTGGACTCTTGTTTTTGGGGAGATTTTTGATTACTAAATTTGATTTATTTACTGGTTATGGGTCTGTTCAAATTTTCTATTTCTTCTTGTTTCAGTTTTGGTAGTTTATATGTTTCTAGGAAATTGTCCATTTCTTCCAGATTGCCCATTTTATTGGCATATAGTTGCTCATAATATCCTCTTATTATTGTTTGTATTTCTGCTGTCTTGTTTGTTATCTCTCCTCTTGCATGGTTGGTTTTATTTATTTGGGTCCTTTCCTTTTTCTTTTTGATAAAACTGGCTAGAGGTTTATCAGTTTTGTTAATTCTTTCAAAGCCTGGGTTCATTGATCTGTTTTATTATTTTTTTGTTTGGTTTGGGTGGTTTGGTTTGGTTTTGATAGCATTGATTTCTGCTCTAATCTTTATTATTTCCTATATTCTGCTGGTTTTTGTTTTTATTTGCTGTTCTTTTTCTAGCTCTTTAAGGTGTAAGGTTAGGTTGTGTATCTGAGACCTTTTTTCCTTCTTAGGAAGGCTGGGATTGCTATATACTTCCCTCTTATGACTGCCTTTGCTGTGTCCCAGAGGTTTTGGGTTGTGTTTTTATCACTTTATTGGGCTTCCATGTACTTTTAAATTTCCTCTTCAACTTTTTGGTTAGCCCATTCATTCTTTAGTAGGATGTTTTTTAGTCTCCAAGTATTTGTTATCCTTCTAATTTTTTTCCTGTGGTTGATTTCAAATGTTGTAGCATTGTGGTCTGAAAGTGTGCACAGTGTGATCTGGATCTTTTTGTATTTGTTGAGGGCTGATTTATGTCCCAGTATGTGATCTATTCTGTAGAACGTTCCATGTGCACTTGAGAAGAATGTGTATTCTGCTGCTTTAGGATGAAATGTTCTATATATATCTGTTAAGTCCATTATGTCCAGTGTGTCATTCAAAGCCATTGTTTCCTTATTGATTTTTTGTTTAGATGATCTGTCCATTCCTGTAAGTGGGGTGTTGAAGTCCTCTACCATTATGATATTATCAATGAGTTTCTTTATGTTTGTGATTAATTGATTTATATATTTGGGTGTTTCACGTTTGGAGCATAAAGGTTTACAATTGTTAGGTCTTCTTGGTGGATAGACCCCTTAATTATTATATAATGCCCTTCTCCATCTCTTGTTACAGTCTTTATTTTAAAGTCTAGATTGTCTGACAAAAGTATGGCTACTCCAACTTTCTTTTGTTGACAATTAGAATGATGGTTCTCCATCCCCTTACTACAATCTGATGGTGTCTTTAGATCTAAAATGGGTCCCTTGTAAACAGCATATAGATGGATCTTGTTTTCTTATCCATTCTGTTACCCTGTGTCTTTTGATTGGAGCATTTAGTCCATTGACATTTAGAGTGAGTACTGAAAGATAGGAATTTATTGCCATTGTGTCGCCTGTAGAATTGGAGTTTCTGGTTGAATTCTTTGGTCCTTTCTAGTCTTTGTTGCTTTGTTGTTTTTGTTTTGTTTTGTTTTGTTCTGTTTATATTTTTTGTTTGTTTTTTTGTCTTTTCTCCCCTCAGAGTGTCCCCCTTAAAATTTCTTGCAGGGCTGGTTTAGTGGTCACTCACTCCTTCAGTTTTTGTTTGTCTGGGAAACTTTTTATCTCTCCTTCTATTTTGAATGACAGTCTTATTGGATAAAGAATTTTTGGCTGCATGGTTTTCTGATTCAGCACATCAGATATATTCTGTCACTCCTTTCTGGCCTGCCAAGTTTCTGTGGATAGGTCTGTTGTGAACCTGATCTGTTGTCCCTTGTAAGTTAAGGACTTTTTTTCCCTTGCTGCTTTCATGATTCTTTCCTCACCTGAGTATTTTGTGAATTTGACTATGATATGCCTTATTGATGGGTGGTTTTTGTTGAATCTAATGGGAGTTCTCTGTGCTTCCTGGGTTTTGATGTCTGTGCCTTTCCCCAGGTTAGGGAAGTTTTCCTCTGATTTGCTCACATAAAACTTTTATCCCTATGTGTCTCTCTTCATCTTCTGGGACCCCTATGATTCTGATGTTATTCCTCTTTAATGAGTCATTAAGTTCTCTAATTCTTATATAATGTTCTTTTGCTTTAGTCTCCCTCTTTTTTAATGCTTCATTATTCTCCTTAAGTTTGTCCTCTATATCGATGATGCACTGCTCTGCCTCATCCATCCTTGCCGCCATGGTATCCATTTGAGATTAAAGCTCAGTTATAGCATTTTTTATTTCATCCTGACTAGCTTTTACTTCTTTTATCTCTGCAGAAAGGGATTCTAATCTATTTTCAATGCCAGCTAATATTCTTATTATCATGATTCTAAATCCTAGTTCAGACATCTTGCTTGTATCTGTGTTGATTAAGTCCCTGCCTGTCATTTCTTCCTGTTCTTTCTTTTGGGGTCACTTCCTTCATTTCATCATTTTGGAGGAAGAAAAATAATAAGGTAAAAAAATAAAATTTAAAAAATTTAAAACAACACAAAAAATCAAATAAAAGATGCTAGATCTTAGGTGTGTTTTGGTCTGGTTATTAAAAGAAGCTTGATAGAATAAAGAAAAAAAGGAAAAGAAAAGAAAAAAAGGGAGAAAAAAGGAAAACATTTGAGAATTTGAAAAAACAAATACAATAAAATAGAATGAACTGTGATGATGAAAGTAAAATAAAGTTTAAAAATTTACAAAAAAGTGAAAAATATAGTAGAAAAAATTAAAGGAGAATCTTTTTATACAAAAACAGAAAATAAAAATAAAAATTTTGTCTTTCTGTATTCAAGAATAAAGAAAGAAAAAGGAAAAATAATTGAATAGATGGACCATTGCACAGAATGAAATATGATTTAAATTACCTCCAGTTTCCCCTAGAAGGCAAACTAGGAAGCACTTTATAAGCCATAAACTAAGCTGATGGAGAGACTTTTGGTGTTCTTCAAGAGCACAGTTAGCCCAGTTGGGCGGGCTTAATGTAATGGCTCCTTTCTCCACTAGATGGTGCTGCTTAGCTTACTGGGGTGGATTGCTGTGGCACTTGTAGGTGTGTAAGCACATGCGCGGGAGGGGTAAAAATGGCATCACCCAGCTGCCTAGTCTCCACTGTTGGAACTATGTACTCTCCCCGTCTGGCAGTCAAGAACCCCTCCTTTGTCTCTGGCCTCTGTCCACTCCCCGCTTCTTCACTGTCCGGGACCAAGCCATCAGTCTGCCAGGTGCAACCTGTCTCCAGAGTTTTATCTCAGATGGGGCTGTGTTTCGCAACTCCTCACTTCTGAGGGACTGCAGCCTTGACCTGTTCAGACCCTCTGGGGGAGGGTCTAGCCAAGAAATGCCAGCCCGCCCCCAGGAATCTTCATGTGACTGTGGTGCTGCCAATGTGTAGAGACTGCAGCCTGGTGCCAGCCTGCGTGAAAACGTTCTTGGGATCGTGTAGCATCAGCATTTCAGAGACTATGGCAAATCACAACACACATCTGGCACCAGGTTTCACTACCAGTGTCCTTGTTCCAATACCAGCGAATGTTGCTGATCTCTACCGTCTGCTGGGACCCATGCCTTTGGTGAGGCCACACAAATTCTACCAAATGTCCTCCCAGCAGAGGAACCGCCACTCCTCATGTGGCCCACTGACCCCTTGGACCTTGCTTTCTGCTCCTGGAGATTCACCCTTCCTATCAGAGCACTGCCAGGTATTGAGCTGCATAGTTTCAGACTCTGTGATCCCTCTGTTTATAGAGTCTTAATGGAATTTAAACCCTCTGCTTTCTCCCTTCTTCCTTTTTTGTTCAGTCCCTTGCAGCTGTTTCCGCTCTTCTTTTTTCTCTCCAGCTGCTCTTGGGCGAGGGGTGCTTTTCCCATATTCTTCCCTGTCTCTGTCCTCTCTTGGCAAGCAAAAACAGCTCCCTGCCCTCCACGGCTTCTCTCTCCCCCAGTTCACCTCTCCATGCTGTGTACCTGCCGAGTTCTTTGGTTCAGGTTGTGCAGATTGTTGTGTTAATCCTCAAATCCGTTTTGTAGGTGTGCAAGGTGGCTTGGGGTTGATCTCAAGCTGCAGTTCTCTCATGGTAATATAGGCCTGGCATGGGAGGAGGAATGGAAAGTGAGTAAGAATTAAACAAGACACAGTCCCCAGTATCAAAATGCTTACTGTCTAGAGGGTGTAACAGTAAGTCATCATGATGAAGCAGGATAACTATTATAATGGAGGTGCTTCCAAGGGCAAGGGGAGCATGCACTGGGGAAGTCAGCCTGACTGAATCAGTTGAGAACAAGGACAGCGTGTAGGTGATGTTATCTAGTGAGCAACAAAAGCTCTGTCAAATCTCCATGACCTGATAAAAAAGAACCTGTTCAGCAGCTATAGATGGGAAAGGTAGAGTTGGTAGCAGGGAGACTCTCTGACAAAGTCTGGTCTGTTGGGTATTGATGCCAAGAGTCTTTGGACTAATCTTTTTTTAGAATACCATATAATAAACTTATAAGAATAAGATTTTATTAAACTTGACAACAATTATTTTATTAATCCACCAATACATGCACTTGTTTTTTTTAACCAATTAAGAAAAAAATATTGATTTCTTTGGATATACCAAAGTATTATCAAGGTTCTACAAATATTTAAAACTCCTCTCCTTTTAAAGCCTGTCATTATTGCCTAAATGTAGTGATTTATTTGAAAATGATGAAATACTTATAACAAATAATTTCATAGACGGCTAATGCGCGAACTCTTCCTATGAGATGCTAAAAGTCAAATTCCTTTGTTCATATTGTTAAAAAATCACTGATGCAACAAACCTTATAGGCTATAGAAAAGCAAAACTGAGACCCAGAGAGGGAGAGTGACTTGGTAAAGGTCATAATGCTAATTGGCAGACATGACATTTAGAGTTTAAGGTTGACTTCACTGAGCCTTTTTTTGAGGAAATGGATTTTTGCAGAAATCAAACAAGTAATGTGACAGCATAGAGATTTTGCTGGTGGTGAAAAAGGGCTTCAGACAGGAGAGTGGGAGAGGTAGTGAAAGAAGCTGCAGAGACAAGAACAGGTGGTCTGTGTGATGTGCCTATTAGAGGTTATTTATAACCTCCTCTGTCAGCCAATGAAGTAGGATGGCATAGTGCTTAAACAGACAGATGCTGGAGTTGCCTAGCCTCTTACTATTTATGTGACCTTCATCTATGCACCTAAACTCTCTGTGGCTCAGATATCCCATCTGAAAACTGAGAACAATAAATGATCTCTTAAATCACTGTGCAGTTACAGTATGTTAATTTTAGATGAAGTGCATGGCATATTGTAATCCCCAAGTTAAGATTACTCTCAGTAATTGTGGCAGTGGCCTCCAGGAGGACTGTGTGTGTCCTGATCTTTCTGGTTCAGTGGAGAATTAAGAATTATTGATGAGGAAAGCTTGAATGAGGAGGATCTCAGAGATGAAGTGTGCCACATGTAAACTTGGGATTCTGAGGGGAAAGAAAGTTGTGGAGTACATGCTCCTCTGTGTCACTAGGAGATCAATTGCATACACATGAGTGGATATAATAATACAATCTGGGGAAGTATTTGTAGCGTAAGTGGAAGAAAGATGAAAAACACAGTGTCCTTGTTTTCTGTGGTATAATTGTGAAACTCTAAAATACCAGTCCTGCTAATATTTATTATAAATATATTAGAGATTATTTCGTCGAGCAGACTCACTTTACAGATACAGAGCTCAATATTCAGGAAAGTAGTTTTATCAATATCACATCTTACTTAACTCCTAGAAGAATTGGAAGAGTGTGCTCAGCACTTGGCTCCCAGTCTAGTGAACTCATAGAAATACAGCTGGCCCTATCTAACTAGCATTGGCAGTATTAGTTTATTTTCATTTATGTTGATTTCCTTTCTCCTTGCTAACCCCATCCTGACCCAACAGTCTGAATTTCTTTTTTAGAGAATGGACCAAACTAGGAGGTATCAGAAGTTGGTAACTAGACAGTATCTATGGACAGGACAATAGCCAAGAATCCCTGGAGTTGAGCCTTCTACATGGAGCAGCAGGTTCATCAGGCAAACGGGATGCCAGCACAGCCACTGGAGCCCAACCTGAGACTAGCAAATAGAGTTTGTGCTACAGCATGATATTATAGAGATCTAAGCAGAAGCACAGCCTTAGAAGAATTGTTGTACTGGATTATGAATAAATAATGAGAGGGTTACCCCTTCTTAAAACAGCACAACTGTAGAAAGTTGTGGGAATAAGAAATAAAATAAGAACCCAGTAATTAGTAACGGGCCATAAATAACAGTAGAACCAGCTAACAGGGTCAACTAATGCTGAGCCTCAAGACCCAGCATTGGGCCCTTTACATTTCTCCTTATTTTAAGGATAGGTTGCTAAACCCAGGGAATATAGGAAATGGCAGTGGGTGATGGGCCCTCAGCAATGTCAGTTTAAGTGTGGGCAGAGTCAGGAGTATATGGGCAGAGTCAGGAGAGCCATTAAAGCTGTAATGCACCTCTG
The DNA here is from genome assembly GCF_027475565.1 of Acinonyx jubatus. Classification (NCBI taxonomy): domain Eukaryota; kingdom Metazoa; phylum Chordata; class Mammalia; order Carnivora; family Felidae; genus Acinonyx; species Acinonyx jubatus. The sequence continues at coordinate 96,429,439 of NC_069388.1, forward strand.
GTTGGATGTCCTATGAGTTTATGATCTTGAGTGCAAGTTAGTTCAGTGATTTACAAACTGAGTTGCATACCTGTAGAGTTTCTTGGAAATACTCGTGGTCCTAAGGCAAAAGGGTCAAACACTTGGAAATCTCATTTTTCATTCCTCTGTTATATGTTTTATAGAGTTTTATATAAATTTTATTTAAGGGCTAATAGCACTGCCAAATATAATAATCAAATTATAAAACTGTTAGTGAATATCTTGACTTCCGTCTTCCCTATCATATCTTTCCTGTCCCGAGTTATGCTTTTTTCAGGGCTTATTTAAAAACTGGTAAATTTTATAAATTTACTTGATCTCAAATGTTCTTAAGTGATAATAGCTTAATTCATTCATTTATTCATCCATAATGTGTCTAATAATCCTTTCAGCAACCACTGAGGAGATATAAAGCACATAAGAGTAACAATCCTGTGTGGAAATTGGCGTGCAAAAGAACAGTATAGCATTGTATAAAAAGAGACAGGAATTCTATGGAGGAGCAGGCTTGCTCGTGGGGAGTTGATGCTAGGGGACAGTCAGGAACTTCCTGGAGTATATACATTGTGAGGAGAGCATGTTTGTATTAATCACACAATAAGTAACTTAGGATCTTAGAGAAAAACATGTTCAAGGGCACATTGGGGTTAAAAAAAATCAGTAACTGAATGTCTTGTGCTGGTTACTACATTTACTCTGAAACTATGTTCCTCATCATGACTGGGAAGCTAGGTTTTGAGAATGTGCAGGTAACAATAGTCTTTCTGGTGGGCTAGTGGGGAAGCTGTCTTGGGTATGACCATTCCCACTAGTCTACCTCCCTTGTCTGTGTTACAGCTAGCCCCAGAAAGTACAACATCTTGGCTCTTGTACCAGTGGAGTTTTCCTGATTTTTCTTAAACACATAAACTACCACTTAATGTTATTTTTAAAAAAACAATTTTTTTAGAACTGTATAAGCCCAAGTGAACATGAATATTCTGGAAAAAGGCCTTGGACTATAATCCTTTAACAATAGATCAAGTAAATTGTTATAATCACAGATATTGTGCAGTTGGTACCATCACATGGACAGCTCCAGAGGGCATCATTTACAGTATTTTCACAGCAGTATTCTTGGGCCCCAGCTTCAGAAAGGACTCATCTGACAGGCGAATTAATACCTCGTACCATTCACAATGGGAGATTGTATGACATTTTGTTTTTAAAAAGTAGCAAGAATGTTCATGAAAAGTCTGATTTGGGAAGGGATGAATTCATTTATAGACATACAAAAAAGACAGAGGAAGCTTTAAAGTAGAAACTTCCAAGAAGAAGAACAGAATGGAACATACTAAGATAAAAATGAATTTTAAGAAATAAAAATGCAGAGCTGTTTTGTGGCTTGAGATGCCATCTCATCACAAACAAGGAAAATAATCCAGAAGGTGCGTGCCCCTCCTTTATGCTTTTCTTTCCCGTGGGAGCCCACTTAACATTTGTTAGATTATCAGGGATGAGCTTCACTTACACACCTGCATAGCAACTTGTATTACTGATGAAACCCATGAGCAAAAGTCTCTCAGTGGGAAGAACAAGAGGAGTCAGCAGTGATAATTAAAGAGCAAGAATGGAAGAAGTATGCACCTGTGATTTATGACTCAGTGGCTTTGGAGTAGATTGTTTTCTGAATGTTGTTTTGTTTCTGTGTTTTGGTTAGTTGCTACTTTTTTTTTAATCTCCCCTGTAGTTTGAATCTTATTCATGATATTTGTAATGCCTTTTGGTCTGTGATTGCTTAGCTCAAAGAGTTAAAGCAAGGATAGAATCCTAATGGGACCAATTTAATGTGGTTAGGCTTCTGTGAAATAGACTCTGTTAATTATACCACTCCCTTGGTCCCTGGTCTCCTAAACAGTGTAACATGGTCAGGAGGAGATGGGTCTAGGTGATGAATTAAAAATCAGAACAAAAATGTCACATGAACCAGAAAACATGCACTAAAATAGCTTCTCTCCCCCCCCCCTTTCAGAAACAAATGGGTTTAGGAAAGACATTACCTATAGCAGCAATGCAGTGAATATTGTTAGCCCACTCTGATACTGAAAAGAGGCAATAAATGTCCAACAGAAGTCTACTGAAACTGCCTTTGCTATGTTCTCAACTATCTTATGCTTCTTTAGTGTCAGGTCATGGGAATAAAGGTGCAGCACAGGGAACATAGTCAATGATACTGTAATAGTACTGTATGGTGACAGATGGTAACTATACTTGTAGTGAACATAGCATAACATAGAGAGGTTGAGTCAGTATGTCGTACACCTGAAACTAATGTAACATTGTATATCAACTATACTCAAATAAAAAATTAAAATTAAATTTAAAAAATTAACATTGTCCTGGCTACCACCAGAGAGTATATTTTGATTTTATCCTCAGAGACTTCAATCGGATCATAGAAAAAGAAACAAAAAACAGCAACAACTTGAAAACTCAAAACAACACGTACTATGAAACTACACAACGTAAACAGGTCACAAAAGTGAATTAGGAATCAAAATAACATCAGACTCCCAACTATCAATACCTCACAATAGAGCAATGCCTTCTACATTCTGAGAGAAAATTATTTTGAACTTTAAATTCTATATCCAGCTAGGCGTGCCTGGGTGGCTCAGTCAGTTGGACATCCAACTTCGGCTGAGGTCATGATCTCTTGGTTCCTAAGTTTGAGCCCCGTGTCAGGCTCTGTGCTGACAGCCCAGAGCCTGGAGCTTGTTTCAGATTCTGTGTCTCCCTCCCCTCTCATTCTCTCTCTCTCTCTCTCTCTCTCTCTCTCTCTCTCTCTCTCTCTCTCTCTCTCTGTCTCTCTGTCTCTCTCAATAATAAATAAACATTAAAAGCAATTTAAATTCTATATACAGTTAAACTGTCAAATAGGAGGGGAAGAAAGGCATGAATATACATGCATATTCTAAAAAAGAAGAAAAAAATCTTCTTGAAACTTATCTTAGGAAAGTAAGAAGGTAGGGTGTAGTCCTTAAAAATCAAAGAAATAAACCACTCACAAAGAGCTCGTGTTGTATGCAAAACAGGGAACTGGAGATAGAAGTGAAGTGTGTAGACTTCACATGTCCACAGCTCTGCAGCTGGTCAAGAGAACAGTCCATCCAAAATGGTACCAGAGAACTTAGGCTCCATCCCCAAACAGTAACAAAAAGGGGATGATTAACTCTCATGTGTTTGCTTTTATGGATAGTAGATTAAGACTCCTGTCAAAAAATTTATGCCTGTAATAGTGATAAGCATATAAAAATCTTTTTTTTTTAATGTTTTATTTATTTTTGAGAGAGAGACAGAGTGCAAGTGGGGGAGGAGCAGAGAGAAAGGGAGACAGAATCTGAAACAGGCTCCAGGCTTTGAGCTGTCAGCACAGAGCCGATGCAGGGCTCGAACTCGGGAATGGCGAGATCATGATCTGAGGTGAAGTCGGATGCTTAAACGACTGAGCCATCCAGGCACCCCTAGATATCTTATAA